>NC_140583.1:138308215-138538215 GCF_964204655.1 Triturus cristatus | reverse complement strand
CATAGGAAAGCATTGTGCACGACCAGATGGCCGAAGGAAACTTAGAAAAATGGGACGTGCGCGACCAGATGGCCGAGGGGGACAGGCGCGACCAGATGGCCGGGCTCGGAAGGGAAGGTATCTGGTCGCTCTGCGCCCCAACAAACGAGTAAGCGGGTGCCGGGGCATGGGGGGCCGGAGGCTGCGTGGGGGACCCGGCGGGCCCTCCGACCCGGGGCACGCAGAAAACCTCGACAAGCAGGGGAGGCCTGCACGGGACCGAGAGACCCCAGTCCCGGGCCCTTGGCAGAGCGGCAGGCCGGGGGAAGGGACCCGGGGCCAGGGACCCCGACCCGGGGCCCGACCGGGCCCCTGGACCCAGCCGGGGCTCCCAGACCCGGAGGCGCTGGGGAAGCCTCCCCGGGCACTCCGGACCCTGCCCCGGGCACCCTGCCACACGGCAGGACCCAAGACGGAGCCCAGGGTGGGGAGGCCGCCCTCCCCGGGGCCCCCAGGGGCCTAGCCGGAGCTCCTGAACCCAGACGAGCGATGGGAGGCTCCCCGGCCACAACGGAAGCCCATCCCTGGCCTTTGGCAGTGCCGCAGGCCGGGGGACGGGGCCAGGGGACGGAGACCCCGACCCGGGGCCCGACCGGGCCCCTGGACCCAGCCGGGGCTCCCGGGCCCGGAGGCGCAGGGGGAGCCTCCCCGGGCCCTCTGGACCCCGCCCCAGGCACCTTGCCACGCGGCAGGACCCAGGACGGAGCCCAGGGTGGGGAGGCCGCCCTCCCCGGGGCCCCCAGGGGCCCAGCCGGAGCTCCTGAACTCAATCCAGCGAGGGGAGGCTCCCCGGCCACAACGGAACCCCGTCCCGGGCCTTTGGCAGTGCCGCAGGCTGGGGGACGGGGCCAGGGGACGGAGACCCCGACCCGGGGCCCGACCGGGCCCCTGGACCCAGCCGGGGCTCCCAGGCCCGGAGGCACAGGAGGAGCCTCCCCGGGCCCTCCGGACCCCGCCCCAGGCACCCTGCCACGGGGCAGGACCCAGGACGGAGCCCGGGGTGGGAAGGCCACCCTCCCCGGGGCCCCCAGGGGCCCGACCGGAGCTCCTAAACCCAATCCAGCGAGGGGAGGCTCCCCAGCCACAATGGAACCCCGTCCCGGGCCTTTGGCAGTGCCGCAGGCCGGGGGATGGGGCCAGGGGACGGAGACCCCGACCCGGGGCCCGACCGGGCCCCTGGACCCAGCCGGGGCTCCCAGGCCCGGAGGCACAGGGGGAGCTTCCCCGGGCCCTCCGGACCCCGCCCCAGGCACCCTGCCACGCGGCAGGACCCAGGACGGAGCCCGGGGTGGGGAGGCCGCCCTCCCCGGGGCCCCCAGGGGCCCGACCGGAGCTCCTGAACCCAATCCAGCGAGGGGAGGCTCCCCAGCCACAGCGGAACCCCGTCCCGGGCCTTTGGCAGTGCCACAGGCCGGGGGACGGGGCCAGGAGACGGAGACCCCGACCCGGGGCCCGACCGGGCCCCTGGACCCAGCCGGGTCTCCCAGGCCCGGAGGCACAGGGGGAGCCTCCCCGGGCCCTCCGGACCCCGCCCCAGGCACCCTGCCACGCGGCAGGACCCAGGACGGAGCCCGGGGTGGGGAGGCCGCCCTCCCCGGGGCCCCCAGAGGCCCGACCGGAGCTCCTGAACCCAATCCAGCGAGGGGAGGCTCCCCGGCCACAACGGAACCCCGTCCCGGGCCTTTGGCAGTGCCGCAGGCCGGGGGACGGGGCCAGGGGATGGAGACCCCAACCCGGGGCCCGACTGGGCCCCTGGACCCAGCCGGGGCTCCCAGGCCCGGAGGCGCAGGGGGAGCCTCCCCGGGCCCTCCAGACCCCGCTCCAGGCACCCTGCCACACGGCAGGACCCAGGACAGAGCCCGGGGTGGGGAGGCCGCCCTCCCTAGGGCCCCCAGGGGCCCGACCGGAGCTCCTGAACCCAATCCAGCGAGGGGAGGCTCCCCGGCCACAACGGAACCCCCGTCCCGGGCCTTTGGCAGTGCCGCAGGCCGGGGGACGGGGCCAGGGGAAGGAGACCCCAACCTGGGGCCCGACCGGGCCCCTGGACCCAGCCGGGGCCCCCAGGCCCGGAGGCACAGGAGGAGACTCCCCGGGCCCTCCGGACCCCGCCCCAGGCACCCTGCCGCGCGGCAGGACCCAGGACGGAGCCCGGGGTGGGGAGGCCGCCCTCCCCGGGGCACCCAGGGGCCCGGCCGGAGCTCCTGAACCCAGACGAGCGAGGGGAGGCTCCCCGGCCACAACGGAACCCCGTCCCAGGCCTTTGGGAGTGCCGCCGGCCTGGGGGACGGGGCCCGGGGACGGAGCCCCCCACCCGGGGCCCGCCCGGGCCCCTGGACCCAGCCGGGGCTCCCAGGCCCGGAGGCACAGGGGGAGCCTCCCCGGGCCCTCCGGACCCCGCCCCGGGCACCCTGCCACGCGGCAGGACCCAGGACAGGGCCCGGGGTGGGGAGGCCGCCCTCCCCGGGGCCCCCAGGGGCCCGGCCGGAGCTCCTGAACCCAAGCCAGCGAGGGGAGGCTCCCCGGCCACAACGGAAGCCCGTCCCGGGCCTTTGGCAGTGCCGGGGACGGGGCCGGAGACCCCGACCGGGGGCCCGGCCCCTGGACCCAGCCGGGTCTCCCAGGACCACAGGCACAGAGGAAGCCTCCCCGGGCCCTCTGTACCCCGTCCCGGGCACCCTGCCACGCGGCAGGCCCCGGGGATGGGGCGGCATCCGGGCCCATCCAGCTGCCGGCTGAGGACCGAGAGGGGTCCCAGAGTACCCTGTCCCTAGTAATCCGGAGGAAGGCTTCCCCCCTTTCTTGTAACCCGCGCGCTTCGGGTGACGGAGGGGACCCGAGGGGCGAATGCACCCGGCCTCCTGGAGCCCTGGCTGGGATCCGGAAGGCGAATGGACCCTCATCGGGACTTCCAGGCCGGCCCGGCCATCTGGTCGCCCCATTGGAAAGCCTTGCGCGTGACCAGATGGCCGAGGGGCAAGGAGCGACCAGATGGCCGGCACCTGAAGACTCCCGTCTGCCATAGCGGTAGGGCTCCCGCCTGCCCACCCGCCAAGGTCTCGGGGGGGACTCTGCTTCCCGGGGTGGGCTCGGGGGACCCCGGCTGGGCCTCAGGCATGGGGAGGACCACCGGAGCTCTCGGGGCCCGCGGGCCCGGGCGCCCGGCGGAGGACTGCCCGGGACCCGTGGAGCCTGTCCCTGGGCACTTTGCCACGCCGCGGGCCGGAGGAGGGAAGCCCCGGAGGCCTGGGAGGATGTTGCCCTGGAGCAGCCCATCTGGTCCCCGGCAAAGAACCGCCAGCGCCGGAGGGGTGTTCCGGCATACCCAGCCCCTACTAATCCGGAGGAAGGCTACCCCCCCTTTCTTGTAACCCGCGCGCTCCAGGTGATGGAGGGGGGCCCTAGGGGCGAACGCGCCCGGCTTCCTGGAGCCCTGGCTGGGATCCGGGAGGCAAATGGACCCTCATCGGGACTTCCAGGCCGGCCCGGCCATCTGGTAGCCCCATTGGAAAGCATTGCGCGCGCGGCCAGATGGCCGAGGGGAAAGGAGCGACCGGATGGCCGGCACCTGAAAGGACTCCCGTCTGTCCGAGCCATAGCGGTAGGGCTCCCACCTGCCCACCCACCCGCCAAGGGCTCGGGGGGGCTCTGCTTCCCGGGGTGGGCTCGGGGGACCCCGGCTGGGCCTCAGGCACGGGGAGGACAACCGGAGCTCTCGGGGCCCGGGCGCCCGGCGGAGGACTGCCTGGGACCCGTGGAGCCCGTCCCTGGACACTTTGCCACGCCGCGGGCCGGACGAGGGAAGCCCCGGAGGCCTGGGAGGATGTTGCCTGGGCGTAGCCCATCTGGTCCCCGGCAAGGAACTGCCGGCCTCGGGGGGGGTGTTCCGACATACCCTGCCCCTACTAATCTGGAGAAAGGCTACCGTCCTTTCTTGTAACCCGCGCGCTCCGGGTGACGGAGGGGACCCTAGGGGCGAACGCGGCCGGCCTCCTGGAGCCCTGGCTGGGATCCGGGAGGCAAATAGACCCTCATCGGGACTTCCAGGCCGGCCCGGCCATCTGGTCGCCCCATTGGAAAGCATTGCGCGTGACCAGATGGCCGAGGGGAAAGGAGCGACCGGATGGCCGGCACCTGAAAGGACTCCCGTCTGTCCAAGCCATAGCGGTAGGGCTCCCACCTGCCCGCCCACCCGCCAAGGGCTCGGGGGGCTCTGCTTCCCGGGGTGGGCTCGGGGGACGCCGGCTGGGCCTCAGGCACGGGGAGGACAACCGGAGCTCTCGGGGCCCGGGCGCCCGGGCGCCCGGCAGGGGACTGCCCTGGACCCGTGGAGCCCGTCCCTGGGCACTTTGCCACGCCGCGGGCCGGACGAGGGAAGCCCCGGAGACCTGGGAGGATGTTGCCTGGGCGTAGCCCATCTGGCCCCCGGCAAGGAACTGCCGGCCCGGGGGGGGGGGGGGTGTTCCAGCATACCCTGCCCCTACTAATCCGGAGGAAGGCTACCGTCCTTTCCTGTAACCCGCGCGCTCCGGGTGACCTCCGGGTGACGGAGGGGACCCTAGGGGCGAACGCGGCCGGCCTCCTGGAGCCCTGGCTGGGATCCGGGAGGCAAATGGACCCTCATCGGGACTTCCAGGCCGGCCCGGCCATCTGGTCGCCCCATTGGAAAGCATTGCGGGTGACCAGATGGCCGAGGGGGGAAAGGTGCAACCAGATGGCCGGGACTGAAAGAACTCCCATCTGTCTAACCCCGAGCCTTCGCGCTGGGGTTCCCGCCTGCCCACGCAGGGCTCCGTGGCTGCAGGGCTCCGGGGCTGCAGGGCTGCAGGGCTCCAGGGCTGCAGGGCTCCAGGGCTCCGGGGCTGCAGGGCTCCAGGGCTGCAGGGCTCTAGGGCTGCAGGGCTCCAGGGCTCCAGGGCTGCAGGGCTCTGGGGCTGCAGGGCTCCGGGGCTGCAGGGCTCCGGGGCTGCAGGGCTCCGGGGCTGCAGGGCTCCAGGGCTGCAGGGCTCCAGGGCTCCGGGGCTGCAGGGCTCCGGGCCTGCAGGGCTCCGGGCCTGCAGGGCTCCAGGGCTCCAGGGCTCCGGGCTGAAGGGCTCCAGGGCTGCAGGGCTTTGGGGCTGCAGGCCTCGGTGGACGCCCGGGGGACCCATGCCTCGCCGGGGGCTGGAGGAGGGAACACCGGACGCCCCGGGGAAGTGTCGTCCGGGCTTGGCCCATCTGGTCCCCCCCTGAGAACCACCATCCCCGGGAGGGGTGTCCCGGCATACCCTGCCCCTACTAATCCGGAGGAAGGCTACCCACTTTTCTTGTAACCCTCGCGCTCCGAGTGACGGAGGGGACCCTAGGCGCGGACGCGCCCGGCCTCCTGGAGCCCTGGCTGGGATCCGCGAGGCGAATGGACCCTCATCGGGACTTCCAGGCTGGCCCGGCCATCTGGTCGCCCCATTGGAAAGCATTGCGCGCGACCAGATGGCCGAGGGGAGAGGTGCAACCAGATGGACGGGACTGAAAGGACTCCCATCTGTCCAACCCCGAGCATTCGCGCTAGGGTTCCCGCCTGCCCACGCAGGGCTCCGTGGCTGCAGGGCTCCGGGGCTGCAGGGCTCCAGGCCTGCAGGGCTACGGGGCTGCAGGGCTCCGGGGCTGCAGGGCTCTGGGCTGCAGGGCTCCGGGCCTGCAGGGCTCCGGGCCTGCAGGGCTCCGGGCCTGCAGGGCTCCAGGGCTCCGGGCTGAAGGGCTCCAGGGCTGCAGGGCTTTGGGGCTGCAGGCCTCGGTGGCTGCAGGGCTCCGGGGCTGCAGGGCTCCGGGCCTGCAGGACTCCGGGGCTACAGGGCTCCGGGGCTGTAGGGCTCCGGGCCTGCAGGGCTCCAGGGCCTGCAGGGCTCCAGGGCTCCAGGGCTCCGGGCTGAAGGGCTCCAGGGCTGCAGGGCTTTGGGGCTGCAGGCCTCGGTGGACGCCTGGGGGACCCATGGAGCCCGTCCTGGGCACTTTGCCTTGCCACGGGCTGGAGGAGGGAGCACCGGACGCCCCGGGGAAGTGTCGTCTGGGCTTGGCCCATCTGGTCCCCGCCTGAGAACCGCAATCCCCAGGAGGGGTGTCCTGGCATACCCTGCCCCTACTAATCCGGAGGAAGGCTACCCACCTTTCTTGTAACCCTCGCGCTCCGAGTGACGGAGATGACCCTAGGCGCGGACGCGCCCGGCCTCCTGGAGCCCTGGCTGGGATCCGCGAGGCGAATGGACCCTCATCGGGACTTCCAGGCCGGCCCGGCCATCTGGTTGCCCCATTGGAAAGCATTGCGCGAGACCAGATGGCCGAGGGAAAGGTGCGACCAGATGGCCGGGACCGAAAGGACTCCCAGCTGCCCACACCGAGCCATAGCGGTAGGGCTCCCGCCTGCCCTTGCAGGGCTCCGGGGCTCTGCACCAGGGTCCCTTGTCCCGGGCAGATGGACACTTGGCAGGCCGCAGGACGTGGGATCCCAGGCCCTGACCAAAAATCAGGAGGCCCGGGGCCGGTCCCTGCTTCTCAACGCAGCCAGGCCGGGGAGATAAGGGAGCCTGCCCAAGCACGAGGGACCCCAGTCCCGGGCACACGGTCCCTCAGGTTGTGCGCTCGTTTTCCACAATTTTTTTTCAAAATTCCGCGAAGAGGCATTCCGCAAATTCCGCCCAACCCTAGTCATGACATCAAGATATGCTGTCATATGCATGCCGCAAAACGCAGAGCTTGGTGTACTTGGCGGAGAAAAGAGCTGAAAACCGGCAATCGTCAACAAGACCCATACTATAAGAGAATTTAGCAGACAGGTAGTGGATGATCAGGAGGTAATAGTGAATTCGCTATAGTTGCATGCCAGTGCTCTCCAACCAGAACAACTGCATCATCTGCCCACCTTTCACCAGTCATTAATAGCAAGAATAAGTCTCAACCCCTTCACCTTTTCACCATCACACACTTCCCAACAAGTGTGCTCCATAAGGCCTCGAAGGAGGGCTGATTGTCCAGCGCAGATCCATTATTCAGCACTTACCCCAGCCAAAAAGGTCACACATTTGAGCCTTTCTTACTACACACACACACACACACACACACACACCCTAAACCCTTAAATCGTTTCAAACATGGTATGTGTGCTGTGCAGTCAAGCACAAAGAGGTTGAAAATATTTCCCCAAGTTAACCACAACCTGTAAGAGGTGATGTTTTTAGGTGCAAAGCTCTGTCTACAAATGTTATTAGGTAGGGCTTTCCATCAATATAACCCTGGTTGGCTGCATGTAAATGCCAATGTAGCACCCATGGTGTGTCCCCTTGATGGAAAGTAATGCAAAATAGCGTTACTATAGGACTACTGTCCAGATCAAAACACGTTTTCCGCTGGATTGTAAATTCAAATTCTCCACTTTTCAACAGTTTGCTATACTTTAGTGATTGAACCCAAGCTCAAACTGTTAGTAAATCTACTCCATACCATCTACAGTATCCATTCCACACTAGGAGGAAGGGAGTCACTGAGTCAGATGCTCTCCGATAGAATATACACCAGGTGCAAATGGATACAGAGCATGCACTGGGGCAATTGGGGTTCTCATATATGCACGAGAACCCCCTTGTGTGAATGAGAGAGCAACCAACAGTGAATGTCCCAGTGAATGATCTGTTATAAACAATTCAATGTTACACAATGGGGCTGTTTTAGCCTTTTCATAGTCTTAATGCGCAATGGGTATCAAGCAAACTTTATCAGAGGCCCCACATCTAACTCACCACCAGTGAAACTCATATATTTGGCTGCCGGGTTGGTTGTCGGGTCGGCTGACGGGTTGGCTGTCAGGTTGACCTCTCACTCTTGGATAGTAGGCCTGAGCCAGATAAGGCACTCATATGGCCTTGAAAAGTGTCAGTCAGAAGACATGGGCGCGGGAAGCCCACCCCGCCACAAGAGGAGCTGTCCCGCAAACCCTTGCAATGACAGAAGGAATAAATCCTCATGCAACAGAGTTCTCCTTCGCTACCTTGGATGATATGTTTTGGACTGCTGTTAATGTTGTTCCTTTAAAGGCTTTATATCACCCCTTTTACATTTATCTACAGTTGCCTTTGTTGCTTTGATGTCACTTCCTGGTTTGGTACTGATGTCACCATCACATATGATGATTAGAATTCACTCCCACGAATTTGGATACTTGGTTATTCTTGGTTATTATATCATGAGATCCTCTTTATATCGACGTGCAGAACGAATCCAAAACAAAGCAGACTCAGAGTCCCCTTACTCAGCATTTCAGGTCCATTTCCTGAATGATGCGATGCTTTTCACATAACCTCAGCGTTCCTGGTGCTGTTATTGACTTGGGCGGACGAGGGCAAAAGCCAACTCCATGGAAGAAAAAAACCTTCCCTGCTCACAGCTGGCCCAGAGCTGGTCTGAACCGGCCCTGTATCCTGCCTATATTTCCAAGAGGAATAATGTTTAATTTTGACAACTTCAAAGGCAGTGATCTGAAAGAAGGGATATAAAAAGTGTTTGAAATGAAAATAAGTTCCCGGGTCACAACGCATCACTACGAGGAAGCAGCCTGGGCGTTACTTGTTTTGCCTGCCAGTGGGGGTTGGGCAGGGAAGGTCTCAGGAATGTGCTTTAGCTGATGTGTGGGGGTTTATGTGCCAAATGTCTTTGTTCTCCTAAATTTCAAGCTTCCTGCTGCAGAATGACAAAATGCCCCCTGGATGCTACTGTGAGGGAGAAGCAAGTGCGTCTCTTTACGTAAGACAGGGATGTTAAATGGGCCATGCAGTCTAGAGAACAGAACGGTTCTTTACCACGCCCAGCATCTCTAACAATCGCATTCTAGGATCATGCTTTGTTTGATGACGTCACCTACGGGTTTGAGATGTATTGTGACATCATTCACTGACTTGCCCCATAAATGTCGTTGCCTTCATTATATTTCATTTTTTAGAAATGTTTAATACCCATTAGCCGATCTAACACCCTGCTTTCACTTTCTCTCATTTTATCACCTTTCAAACTTGTGTCCCTTTCTCCAACCACAATCCCGTTAGACCTGTAATGGGTTTTCCTATAATGTATTATTTATTTATTTATTTTTGAGTTCTATATAGCGCTAGCTGGACCCGAGGGTATCAGAGCACTTTACAGATTATGGAAATACGTTAATACGTTTACAAGAGGTACATGAGGGTATTCATAATGTCAAAGTCATGACAGCACAGCACTAGCTGGTTAATGTACACCTTTCTATTAGTCTAGTTAGCAGCAGCTACTTTCATTTATGTGTTTATCAAACAATTTATTTTAAATGTGTCTGTAGAGTTGTGGCCACGTAAGAGCACTGTTTGGAGCAAATGAAGTGTGAGTAAATCTATACCGTCTTGGGCAGTATGCGTTCTCGAATGCGCGCAAGTGAAGATGAAACCATAGCATCAATCAAGTTTGAGGAGGTGTCTCTGATCTGAGTAGAAACTTTAACTGAGTGGCTCATGGTAAAGTTAAATACGTCTGGGAGCAGGAGGGGAACTGCATGTAAGTGTAGTTCCTCAACAAGGCGTCTCTTGTCCAAGGCCACTGTCATACACTTGATGGAAAGTTTAAATTTCATAAGTTTTGTAAAGAGCATATGGTTTTGCTGCACACTTTTTCCCTGGTGTGAGGGCCTTCCATAGCTTGTGATCCACCAGTATCTATAACGTTTAAATTTTTCCTGGGAAATGGTCAGTATATTAACTGCCTGGTGGTTCCTTGATGTAGTAAATAGTGTTCTACTCCTGCCTCTAGCCAAGACTCCTCTTCTTGGAGCCCTGATGCAAAGATGGTTCTGTAAATTCTAGATTATACGGGGGCAGCGGAGCACATTTCAGGCTGTTCAGAGAAGGTCTTGCTGCTGGTTCTGCGTTCATCAGTGTGGTTTTGGTGGCCCTGATTAGGTCACATGCTAATAATCTACTCTTGTTGCAAACAGGGACCTGGTCATCTCCACTTCATAGTTTATCTCAGTAGTGCTCGGCCAACCAATTAATAGCTGCAAGTAGCCTCCCATGACCACTTAATCAAGAAAATGTTTACATGTGGGGGCTGCTCCCACACATGTGTGCAATTAGAATGGATTTGGTGCATCTTTGGTACCTTGCAGCTTCAACAATGGATCTTATATTTACAAATATTTAGGGGAGAGGAGTTGGCCTAACCACTAGGGTGGTCGACCTTAAATCTGGGGAACTGGGTTCAAGTCTCGGCAAGGACGCGCAACATCCTGTGATTCTGGACAAATCACTGAATCTCCCCGTGCATAACACAAATGAATGTATCCTCATGTAATGCAACTGGTGCTCGTGTAAAGCGCTCTGATACCCAATACCTTCGGGTCAAATTCGCACTATATAAAACTCCGTAAAAAAATAAATATATTCATCTAGATGTTTTGGTCAGGTGTTTCTTTTTAAATTTACAGGTTACACCTCTAAACCAACTCAACTGAATTTTAAGTGACACTCATGAGTAGGATTGGGTAAATAAATAGATATAGCTCTCTCTCTCCCTCTCTCAATGTGTAAATAGTGCGTGTGTGCGTGTGTATATATATATATATATATATATATATATATATATATATATATATATATGTATATATGTATATATATATATAAATGTGTGTGTGTGTAGGTAGTTATAGTTAGGAGCTATTATCCATCAGAAATCCGCAACATTCTATTTGTGTATATATATATATATATTCACTTAACCCCTACGCTGCTGCGGACATTCCACTGCAGCGTTGGCGGGGCAGGGGGGCAGCGCGGTGGGCCTGTGCTCATGACGGAGCCGCTCCGTCATGAGCCACAGTTGAGCTGTGCTCATGACGGAACGGTTCCGTCATGACTCCGCCCATTTGCGTTGTCCCCCCGCACAGGTGGGGAAACAGCGCCGCGCAGGCGGAGCGGCCGCCAACGGGAGTGTCATGACGGAACCGTTCCGTCATGAGCACACGCCAACCGTGGCTCATGACGGAACGGTTCCGTCATGAGCAGGGAAGGGGTTAAACAACCATAGGTTTCACACATGTTATAGTTAGCTGTACATTTCACTCGTAAAAAACCAATGAAATTCCACGTTATAGTTAGATCAGGTAACTATAACTTGCGCGCCCACAATAAACTGCTCATGACGTCACATATTACATCACTCATGACATGGTTAGTGACATCACTCATGACATCAATGATGACATCTGAAATTACACATTGTGGATTGCGGTCGCGCAAGTTATAGTTACCTGATCTAACTATAACGTGGAATTTCATTGGTTTTTTACGAGTGAAATGTACAGCTAACTATAACATGTGTGAAACCTATGGTTTTTTAAGTGAATTTGCAAGGTTTTGTAAATGATAATTCCTAACTATAACGTGTGTGAAACCTATGGTTTTTTCAGTGAATTTGTACGGTTTTTTAAATGCTAAGTTATGTATTTATTTTTTATTTTTTTTTCTGGTTTTTCACTGTGCGCACACCCTGAACCCCGTAGAACCGAGGCACAAGAAAAGAGAAAAACAAATGCGCAAAACACAAAAAGGGGGCAGGGTTGAAACACCCTGGCCCCCTAGTCCTGCTCAGGGGGACACACAAGGAACCCCGGGGCTAAAAAAAAATGTTGTTTTTTTAAAAAATCCCGGGATGCGCGGAGGATCCGCGGATCTGGCCGCGAAAAAAAAAGCGTAGCGCTGACTCCCGCGGTTTGTTATAATTAACCCCAGGGTGGGCCAAGTCCCGGGGCAAACTTTATATTACAGCCCTGGGGACTGCCACCTCCTGTGGCTTTTCAAAAATATTTACCGGGGGGCTCATGGCCCCCCCACAGCCCCAAGGACCGCCAACCCCCGGGGCTTGGGAATGAAATGGGTAGGGGCTCAAAGGCCCCCCCAAGCTTCCCTGGGGCTTGATTTTTTTTTAAATAAACAAACCCGTGTGGGGGGGCTCGAGCCCTCCCACACGCTCGGGGACTGCCACCTCCCCGGGGCACTAAGTATGCAAATTTGGGGCTCCGTTACAGACCCCCCAGCCCCGGGGACCACCACCTCCCCGGAGCTTTGTAAATGGTGGGCGGCACCCCTCCCCAAAATGAAATGTTTTTTGTTTTTTTTAAAATAAAAAAGGGCCGGCCCCGGGGGATGGGGTCCCCGGGGCCATAAGTGGCCACAGGAGGGGGGCAAGGCAGCCCCCTTCTAATTAAAAAAATAAATAAAAAAAGGCCCATGCCCCAGGGGATGGGGTCCCCGGGGCAGATTATGGCCTCAGGAGGGGGGCCACGTGGCCCCCTTCCCAATGTTTTTTATATTTAAAAAAAATTGGGGGCAGGCCCTGGGGGATGGGGTCCCCAGGGCCAAAACATTAGAAAAAAAAGGGGTGCTACACAGCCCCCCTTCTTAAAAAAAAACATTAAAAAAACGGGATTGCGGACGGAGGCCACGCCCTCTCATTGCACCACTCTGCAAACGCGCCCCCTGGCGCGTTTGCAGAGGGGGAGCAAATTCCCCTTGAATCCTGGGGGTCCCTGGGGGCCAACTAGCCCACCAGGTACCTCCAGTATGCGCCAGGGAACTGCGTTGCAGAGAGGTGTTCTGAGGCCACACCCCTTTTTACACCTCTCTGCAACACAGCTCTGTGGCGCTTACTGGAGGTAGCTGGAGGGCTAGTTGCACCCCAGAGACCCTCAGTATTCAAGGGGAGTTAATCCCCCACAGGGCGCGTTTGCACAGTGGTGAAGGGAGGGGGCGGGGCCTGAGGTGAAATGTGTGCAAACACGCCCTGTGGCGCGTTTTAAGTTGGGGAATTAATTCTTCTTCAATCCAGAGGTCCCCTGGGGCCAACTAGCCCACCAGGTACCTCCACTAAGCACCACGGAGCTGCGTTGCATTGTGTTGTAAAAAGGGGCATGGACTCTGAACACCTCTCTGCAACGCAGCTCCCTGGCGCATACTGGAAGTACCTGGTGGACTAGCTGGCCCCCAGAGGACCTCAGGATTGAAGAGGAATTATTTCCTCAATTTAAAACACGCCACAGGGCGTGTTTGCACACATGTGACCTCAGGCCCCGCCCCCTCCCTTCACTATTGTTCAAATATTCCTCTAAAATCAGCCGAACTACGAATTCCGATTTACTCACCTGTTATCAGGAGAGACCTCAGTGCTGCATCTTTGAGCCCAGTACTGATCCTGAAAAGTAATTCTAACCGTAGTTAGCAGTAACTTGAATTTCCTTCCATAGGATATCATTGCCTGCTTTTTGCAGAAAAAGTTTCTGTGTCGATTTTTGAAACGCGCTAATATTCCTCTAAAATCCTCCGAACTACGAATTCCGATTTACTCACCTGTTATGAGGAGTGACCTCAGTACTGCTTCTTTGAGCCCAGTACTGATCCTGAAAAGTAATTCTAACCGTACTTACCAGTAACTTGAATTTCCTTCCATAGGCTAACATTGACTGGTTTCACATGGAAATTCTTTTAAGTGTGGAGTTTTGGAACTTTAAAATATTCACCTAAAATCATCCGAACAACGAATTGCGATTTACTCACCTGTTATCAGGAGAGAACCTAGTGCTGAATCTTATAGCCTAGCACTGACCCTGAAAAGTAATTCTAACCGTACTTACCAGTAACTTGAATTTCCTTCTATTGGAATCCATTGTGTCGATTTTCACAAACTACAAATATTCCTTAAAAATCGCCTGTATGACTTAAACACATTTTTTCAACTGTTTACAGGAGATGCACCAGTGCTAGATCCAGGATCCACCACTGAGTAAGAAAAAGTAACGATAACACTACTTATCTGGTAAGTGAATTTCCTCCCATAGGATAACATAGGTGATTCTATGTGAAAAAGTTTCGAAGTGTCAAACTTTTCAAATACAATAATATTCCTTAAAAATCACTACTTTAACCAAAATGCTTTTACTCTACTGTTTACAGGAGATGTCCCAGGACTGAATCTATGATCCAGTCCTGTGGTTAGAAAAGTAATCCATAAAGTAACTATTTGCATTTAACTAGAAATTCCCATTGAGCTCAATGTTGTATTGTGTTTGAAATTGTGTTGCCCATTGCAACAACTGTAACTACTGTACTTAAAAGTCTATTGCCTATTTGCAAAGTATTTATACTAAAGTAATTCGTTCTGAGAAAGTATATTTTGTAATGTAATGTTTAATGTAATTATAATGTAATTTAAAAAATAAAATATCTACAAATAAATAGTTTTAAAAAATGTAGGAAATCAGTATCCAAAAAATCAATATAACAATTAATACATTTAAAAATGGTCATTTACAAAACCTTTGAAATTCACTGAAAAAACCATAGGTTTCAGGCCCGTTATAGTTAGGAATTAGCATTTAAAAAACCTTAGAAATTCACTGAAAAAACCATAGGTTTCAGGTGCGTTATAGTTAGTTGGACATTTCACTCGTACAAATCCATTGAAATTCCCCTGTTATAGTTAGTTCAGCTAACTATAACTTGCGCGCCCGCAATGCACTGCTAATGACGTCACATATTACATCACTCATGACATGGTCCGTGACATCACTCATGACATCACTGATCACATCTCAAATGACATCACTCATGACATCATCCTTGTGATAGAGTGGCAGACCTCCTCTCACCATAATAGAACCTTTGATACACAAACTCAAAAATAGAAACTATCATTTTCAAATGAATGGACATAGCAATACCACTTACAACACACCGATTCAGTAATTCCAAGATCTACTCACACATATCCACTCATTCACCAACAGTCCTATACAGTCACTCATACATGTACTCACTCATCATATGTACTTATACACCTATACATCCTGTTACACAGTGACACTCATTCATAGAGTTAATCAGACACATAGTCACACATGCAAACAAAGCATCAAACATCCATTAAATTGCATATATACAGTTATATACACACCACCACACTTCCTGCTACAGAAACTTACACAAACTAGCTCTCTTAAGCAATCACTTATAGAAACACAGACTAATTTATACAGGAACTCTTCCAATCTCTTACTCTCACATATACTCACTTATATACACCAATACTCACAGATACTAGTTTAAAACATATGTAGTTACTAATAAAGACACTATTTAGACAGTCATTCACTCACTAACACACCCATACACACACTCATCCACCCATACAGTGCTGCACACATGCTGTCTTCAAACCATACAAACAGTGAGTCACTCATTCATGCATCTATGCACTATGTAATACCCCTCACCGAACCATACAGACACTCAGACTCTCATACTGATACTCAAAATACCAACTAATAACCTAGATAGACACTCATGTAGCTACTCACCAACCCATGCAGCCACTTATACACAAAGTGAGAGACTGATACAGATATTTACATATTTAAAGATTACTTACTAACCCATGTATTCACTAAGATACACTTAATCAGTCAGTTATTGAATCAATTTTCCCCCAAAAAATTAATCCATTTAGACACTTAGATACCCATTTATTCTTCCATCGACCTTGAGATATACATATTTAAAACATATTTGATTTTCAGAAAAACACACATTCACTGGATGATGTCATCAGTGATGTCATTTGAGATGTCATCAGTGATATCATGAGTGATGTCACGGACCATGTCATGAGTGATGAAATATGTGACGTCATCAGTAGTGCGTTGCGGGCGCGCGAGTTATAGTTAGCTGAACTAACTATAACGGGGGAATTTCAATGGTTTTGTACGAGTGAAATGTCCAACTAACTATAACGCACCTGAAACCTATGGTTTTTTCAGTGAATATATATTTATGTGCCATTTTTGTGAAATAATTTATATATATCAACATCAACCTCTAAAACTTTTATTATAGATTTTTTAGCATTTGCACTTTAATAACCATAACTGGTTGTTCAGAGTGGCACTTTTTCAAGCACTAGCACTTTCATCAGTTAGGCAAAGGGGGACGTCATTTGCCCACTTGGGCGGAACACATTTGCACTAACACTTTATTTGCATAGAATCCACAGTAGCCCGAGGTGGCACCTTGATTTAACAGCACAATACGAGGTTGCAGTAATTGGTTTAAGATATGGGAAATTTTTTAACATGCATTAGCAGAAATAATCTTCGTTTCATTTTACTTTCATTACTGACCTGCATAAGTATTGATATGTACTACTTTTTGTGATAGAAACTTTTATGTGAAGGTTTTTATTTGAGATTTTAACTACAAATCCTCATTTTAATATTTATGAAAATGATAAATATTTTATGAGTTCCATGCTGTTATATATTCAAATCACAAATCATGATTATTGAATGGCTATTTACACTACTGATGAGTTTTCAAGAACTCCTCTATGTCTATGACCGTGCTATGCGTGATGTCACGAGTTGTGCACTTTCACTTTAATAAATACGGAAGCACTCCTCATGCGTGTCATATGATCAAGGCCTCTTGACCAGGGAAAGGAATTTGTTTTCACAAGCATCGTTTTGCCACATATCTTAACAGCGTTCCTAATTGCGTCCAGTGCCCATGCAGGGATACAAAAGAGCAGAGCAGAGTAACTTACCTGGCATGCCTTGAGAGGTGCATGCTGGGACTTGCAGTTTGCCAACGCGACTGCGGGTCCGTTCGTGACTTTGACTCAGCCCACCAATAGTAGAACGACTGGGGTTATTTCAAAGGAACTGGCAGGAGAACTGTGCTGGAGTTGGCATTTGATAAAGGCACAGTCCGAAACACGTCATGCCGATGCTTCTTGTGAGAAATAAAACCTTTCCTGATGTCCCCGCTGTGTCCCTCCCATTCTTTTTCACTCCAAGAACGTTTTGTGACATATATATATATATATATATATATATATATATATATATATATATATATATATATATATATAAGGCAAAGGTTAAAGTAATGTTATAGTTAGGTGAAAATATCAGTAGCAATGCAACGTTCTAAACATACAAAACCACTGAGATTCACCAGTTATGGTTATCTATAGTAACTATAACTTGTGCCCTACGGAAGCTATAACTCATGCACCCGCCATGAACACTTTTCTCATCAATATTTCAATGCAAATGTGGCAGAGATATTTTCATTTATGTCAGAGAAGATATCCTGAGCAATGTAATTGGCGAGGGTGCAAGTTATAGTTATCTTAGGGCTCGAGTAATAGTAACTAGAGATAACTACAACTGGTGAATTTCAGTTGTTTAGTATGATTAGAACGTTACGTTGTCAATTACATTTTATATAACGTTACTTTCATTTTTTTTGTGTGAATTTCTAGGGTTGTTTTTAACATAAAAGTAATATTTTATTACAATACGTAAAGCCAACCCCACCTTGTTGCTACCTCTCTCAAGCTAATTCGGGCTCTGGGGACCCCATTTCACGGTGCCTGTGTGTTTATTAAGGAGAGGAAGCACAAGCCCCCCCCCCCTCCCTGAGGCACTATAGGCCCCAGGAACCCCATCACCTGAAGCTGTTAATTTTTTTGTTGAGGGAAGGGGGGCATGCAGTTCGCTCCATGAGCCACAAAGGGCTCATGGACCTAATCCCCAAAGGCCTTTTAATTTCATTTAAGCGAGATGGGGGCGCATGGCTCCCCAAGCCAATAATTGCCATGGAGACCCTATCATCCAAGGCCAAAATATCGTTTTAAATGGGAGAGGCCCGACAGCCCTGAGCCACAGGGGTCCCGATCCCCTGAGCTTTTAAGGGGTCCCCCTCCCCAAACCAATAGTGGCTCGAGGACCCAGTTTCTGAGTAACTTGTGGGTGCCCCATGTGTTGAGGGCTGCAGGGGAGCCCCAGAGCCTCCATGGCCCTAGCCCGCTCCCCGTACACACCCATCCTGGGAGCAGCATGGCTCCCCCACGCACCCATCCTGGGAGCTGCTTTGAGCCGGCATTGCTCCTGAACGGCATTTTTGACAAAAGTAGGTCCTCATATATATGTAAACTTTTTTGGAGTTGCCTGCAAACTACATTTCAATTTTGCATAATTTTCCCAAATTTCCACAAAATGTACAAAGTTTAGCGCACATTAAAATATTATGACAGAGATAGCCAGAATGGCCTCAAGAATGGTAACTACTTATCACGAAGGGCCTGCTAATATGCTAAGGAGAAGGCAGAATATCACCAAGAATGCCCAATGTATGTCAAGAACGGGAATATGGCAAATTAGTAAAAGTCAGAAGGTTGCTAAGAATGCTCACTATATGTCTGAGATGGTCTTCTGTTGTGTCAGGAATAGCAGAATAGACCTAGGTGAGACCCCATCACCTGTGATCTTCATCTCCAATCCTCAACAAGCATATATACGCAATCACATGTATTCACATGCTCATACACTATCTCAGAGATACAACAAACAAGCACACATACATGTACACATATACTTTTCAACCCTCTTCACATTCACAACTTACCTGTAGTTAATCCCTGGTCCTCTGCTCCTTCTCCTGGTATGTACTGAGAAAAGATAACTGCAAAAAAACAAAGTAATGGAAGAAGTGCTTGAATTAATCTCCATTACTGCTGATCTCTCCAGGTTACATTCCAGTCCATCATTGTTTGCCCAATATGCCACTCTAGACAGAGACCAGCCATAATATATTGTATTGTATTGTAGTCTACTTCACATCTGTCATGGTCCGGCTCCTGTAGCGGCAGTACAGCACAAACTGCCAGGACAAGTTCCCTCCAGACACAAGCAATCGCAGACTGGTTTCAGCTTATCAGTGTGGTATAGCTTGACTACTGTGACTCTGCGATGACCGTAGCCACATCTGGGCATATACACTGCACTTAGAGCATCTACTGAAACAAACAACAAAGTAATGAAATGAATTCCTGAATTAATCTCAGGAACCGGTAATCCCTTGTGGCTGTATTCCAGTTTGTTGTTTTTCACCCACTATCCCAGTCTAGACGGAGACCAGCTATAGTCAAATATGTTTTGTTTCTGGTCCCTAAGGTACAGTCCAGGAAAACCTGCCAGGCTAAATCCCATCCCACGAGCATGCCCAGACAAGTTTTGACCTACTTAAGCTTCATCAGAGAGGCACTACTTGGGTCTTGTGGCACAGTGAGCACAGCACCGATATCTGGGAATACTCCGATGGCGTAATGAAACTTGAGGGAACCCCATGCAAAGTACATGGAGGCCTCCCCCCGAAACACCAGACCTAATCAAGAGATCTCATGCCAGGGGCTCACCGCCCATGCACAGTGCAGGAGGGGACCCACTTGGAACTTGGGCACCCGCATGCAGGGGCTGCAGGAGCTATTGATACGCCACTGGCATACCCTTCTTACTTAGGGCATCAACTACAACAAACAAAAAGGTGAGGGAAAGTATTCTTAAATTAATCTCGGACAGTGGCAATCTCTCAGTCCACATTACGCTCCACCTGGTCTGGGGTTGGTTGTGTACGCATCTGGAGGGGATCTTATCTGGCAATTCCAGCTGGACTGTTTCATTGGACCAATGATTTGCCTATGTATCAGTCTAGTATCTGTCAAGAGTTGGACAGTGGAAGGAAAACAAGATCTGGAATTTGGCCCCATGGTAATTACCAGTTGTTGCCAGTAATTCAAGCATTCCACCCATTGCCTATGTGTTTTCTCACTGTGTTATAACAAGAACAGTGCAGAGGCAGGGAAGCAGATGCCGCCATGATAGTCATCTGCTGCTTGTTCTACTCAGGTTCTTGAGCCCTCTGCCAATCAGAAGAGGAAGGTGAATTAGTGTATGCCTCTGCCCATGTAAGGGTAGGTGTTCCTATATGTTATTTATTTCCTATATTGAGAATATTATAGTTCATTTTCTTAAAAACATAGCCAAGGTTACAGTCAACATGTTTCGTTCAGCTAAACTGAACTTCAACAGGACTTATTTAGAAATATATGACAAAAAAGTCTATTTTCAGGAAATGTCAAAAAGAATCAATTCTGATGCATGCCACCTTATTGGTTTGTGCCTAGACAAGTTCAAACACTTTTCCCACTCTGTATGTGTGCTGTACCATGCAGCACGCATGCAAAGTAGCAATAGACGGGAGAAATAAAACATGTCTCCTCTTTACGTCTCCTTTCAGATGGCATTAACTTTGGGTGCTAAACCCTGTCTACAATTGTTTGTGTATAGGCTCTAGCATCAAAATGCATGGGTGTTTGCGTGGGAATGCCCATGTACCACCTGTGCAATGGCCCCCTGTCGCTAAGTAACGCAATGCAATAATGCCACTGCTCTGCGTTTCTTGTCGTTACTTTCCAATGTAAAACAAGTTTTGCGCAGAAAAATAAATTGGTAAAACAACATTTTGTGCTGGTTAGAGTCACTTTAGTGATGCTAACACAAAGCAGTAGGATTGAACATCAACCCCAGAGTTTTTTCAGCTACTCATTTCCAACCATGACATTGCCTGAATAAGGACTCGCCTCACATCCTTCCAAGTCTGGATTCCCAGGGCCTGTCTGAGGCTGAACCCAACCAAGATATGCACTTTCTGAATGCTAATGCCAGCCACCAGTAAGTCAAGGACTGGCTCTATTAACGCAAGCAGTGGGGTTTTAGGCTGCTGCCACCTTGTAGCATGGACTTTGTGCGCATGGCTATAGGAATTATGTGATTCTGCATGATTATGGATTTTCCACATTTGTCACATAATCCATCATCTGCTGCATAACCTACAGATTTTGCCAAGATAAATATTTCTAGCTCAAACTGATCAAAGGTTACTCAAATATGGCAGCCAGTGTCCCTTGACCCTGCAAAGCCCTTCGCAAAGGTAGACGGGGCATCCTTCACATGGTTATTCCTGTATTTTGGTGTTGAACTGACTGGTACCAATAAGGTGAAATCTTTGCCCATACAGTGATAGCCTATTTAAAAACGGCAAAATAATGAAGAGATACTATCAAAAAATGTGCCTTATTGTGCCACCTAACTTGCCTTTCCTTGCCACATATTTCAGTCAACCCTCCTGCATAATTTGGTCGTCCCCTACCCAAATAATGGCCAGTGTCTCTGCTCATAGCAACAATTTATCCACTTGTTCTGGGTGTCACCCAGAAAGATGATACCTAAAATGCACTGACTAACGGGAAGTCCAAACCAAAAGGGCAGAAATGTTCTCTAAAGTCTCTTTTTTTCAGTTTATGCGGCTACGACGTCGGAGGGGCCCTGTGGTCTATTTGCTAGGAAAAACCCTCTCTGGAAAAAAGTAAACTAACACAGCTCTAAAGGTTGTCTCTATGAGAGCGTGAAAGCGAGCATTCAGGCCCTGGACACATGATGCAGAAAAGGCTGTTTCCCATAACCTGCGCGCACACAGACAGTTTTGAAGCACAGAAAAAAAAGCCTTCGTGCCGCCGTGCCAAGAATTTCACCTCGTGAATTCCTGCGTGAGGTATATTCCGTGGGAAAGGCAGCCCAGATCTGCTGTGTGCACAATGTGTCATTTGACACTGCGGGACTGAAAGATATGTTATACAGACAAAATTACCTTCATAAATATTCTGCGCTATGCCAGCCTTTTTTCAGTGACCGGAGAACTGTTTTGTTTGACACATTTCAGGCTCTCAGATCTCCAAAGTGTTTTTTTTAATGTACTTTTACTCCCAGCTTCAGGGGTGCTCCGTTAAGGCCACTGCATGCAGCAGCCATATACCAACCACCATCACAAGAGGCATCATATAAAACATGCCCTAAAAAAATCTTTTGTTATTAGGGAATTAAAGGCACCAGAATCACAAATGGTCATTTATCTTGGTCGCTGAAAATCAGAACTGCCTTCATGCGTGACCATAAAACAAGATAGCTGGGATTAAAAATGAGAAGATGGGTATTGACAATTTACCTTACCAACTGGGACAAGAATAATAAGAAAAAAATGATTAGCCCAAGTTTTACAACAATTAAGTACTGAATTCAACTAAATTAGGAGTCGATATTTTGCAATGATGAGAAGAAAACGAATCTCCCTTTGTGGTGGTGGCTCCCGGGCTTGTGGTGGCTCACTAGCCCCGGTGGGGGATGGAGTGGATGGAGATGGGATGCGGAGGGGGGTGGGGGGGAAGGGGGCGGTAGGGGGAACAAAAAAATAAAAAAATAAAATTGACATACCTTTCTTGCTTGCAGCGCGACATTCTCCTCCCTCGGATGTCTTCGCCAGAACTAGGACCCTGCACTGCCCAATCCTAGCGCTGCTCTCAGAGCATGAGAGCAGGGCCAGGATTGGATAGAGCAGGCTCTCTCAGTGCTCCTAAGAGCACTGGAGGCCTGCGCTTTCTCTAACCCAGGTGTCTAAGACAGTTAGGTTAGAGAAGTTTGAAATGCACACATTTGGCTGGCCGTCGCGAGACGGCAGGCCAAAGATACATGCGCATTTCAAAGCGCCCAGCTCCCAAATGCAACAACTCGGCAGCACTAGCTCCACTCCGTCCTGGAGCTTAGTTCAGGGCGGGTTGCTAAAGAATAAAATGGTAATAAATAAACTTTATCACCATTTTATTTTTTAGCTCTGGGGCTTGTGGGGCAGAGCTCCGCCGCTCAAATCTATGAGCCGCCCCTGACTTGCTTGGCTATAGGGACATTTTTCAGGAGGTGCGAACAAGTGGGCAGCTGGTGGTTGACAACAGCAAAGTCTTGATCTTTCCTGACTATGCCATCACTCTTCAGAACAACCCGAACTCATTTCTAGCCCTGAAGTCAAGATTATGCTCCCTAGATCTCACATAGTTACTGCTGTTCCTGGGCAAGTTAAAGATTACGGGCCAGGACACGACTAGATTTTTCAATGAAGCCAAAGATGCCTGGGTCTGCTTGGAAAAATGGTTGACCAACAACAGAAAGGTGACCCTGAGGAACAGTCATGACAACCACGGAGGAGGCACTGCGGGGCCAATCCCATTGAATCAGAGGTCTCAAGGTGGAAACGCCATGGAATGAAAGGGCGGAAGCTCTCAGTGCTGTGAAACGCAACCTAGAAAAGAACAGTCTAGGAGATCCGGATGGCTCAGAGATGCCAGCACGAGCTCAGATCATTCATGGCATGTCCTGCAGCTTGGAAATGAACATTTGCTGAGTGAAGATGTTCTGACTCGTCAAGCATGCGGAGTCCATTTCTGTGGTTGTGGCACCGGGAGCACCAAATGACCTTCTGTTTTCACACATTAGTGTTGTTAGGATGCAGTCTAGCTGCCCCAGAGCGGCTTTTTTCCATTTTTCTTTCTTGTTTTTTCCCCCAGACACCCTGATCCATTACCTTGTGCATGAAAGAGGTCATGTTTGCCATATGTTTGGTAAGGTTCAGTCCCTGCTACAGCTGATTATTGGTGATTTGCTTCTTAATGGGGATCACTGGTTTGGGGTCATGTATAATTTCATCATACAGCATAATCTGACTCACCTGAAGGGGGATTGGGGCATTTTTTAGCAATGATCATCAGAGTTGTCTCGCCTAGATGTGAGTAAGGTGCCAGACAGTATGACTGCACGATGGAGCAGTAACTAAACCTCTGCCCCCCCCCACCTGACTATCATATAGATGCACAGTGAGAGTTAGCACTATACATCACTACAAATTAATAATGTGGAGTGTTGTAGGGATAGCAGAGTCTGCAAAATGCTATAAGATTCCCTTCTACCTAAAGGGATGGGCAATATACGTAGCATCTTTTTTTTTTTGCAGAGTTTTATATAGCGCGAACTTGACCCGAATCGGGTATCAGATCGCTTTACATAGCACCAGTTACGTTACATGAGGACACACATTCATTTTGGTTAGACACGGGGAGATTAAGTGATTTGCCCAGAATCACTGGATGTTCAGAGTCATTGCCGAGACTCGAACCCGGTTCCCCAGATTCGAGGTCGACCGCCCTAGCTGTTAGGCCAACTCCTCTGAGCGTTCTTACAGGAAGTGTATTTGGACAAAAACGGAGGATCAAAGCTTGAAAAGAAAGTGGGGAGGAAGTGTCCAAAGCAAGATAAGAGGTCTACTCAATAAGCAGACCAGAGAGTAAAATGAAATAAAAATTAGATTTAGAAAGAGCAATACTACCCGTAGGTGTCCAGGGTCTGATGCTTCTGAAGGAAAAAGAGCAGATATAGCGAAGAGAGTGAAGAGAAGCATCAGACTTAGTCCATACACCTCAGTTACAGCATCCCTACAGCCAATACCAGAGCGCACAGCCTCCTCACTCTATATTCTAGAACTTCATGACCACAAGGCTCCACTGTTCTAGTCTATTTTACAATGTTCTGGTATTTTCTAGAGTGCAATGGACATGGGTGTAGGACAGATACCACACATCTTCCTTTCTTCAGAAGTGATTCTTTCCTCAGCTTCCCATCCCAGAAACCATGAAAACAGATAACAGTAAATAACTTATTTGAAAAAGACAAGCTAAATATAAAACTAAGTTAAGAAAGGAATTTTTATTCCTGACTTCACAAGGTTAAAATTTGACCTCAGTACCACATTCCACTTTCAAAGATAAGGGGAAGTTAACAATGTAATAACTGTTGCTGTATTACTT
This sequence comes from Triturus cristatus, assembly GCF_964204655.1. NCBI lineage: Eukaryota > Metazoa > Chordata > Amphibia > Caudata > Salamandridae > Triturus > Triturus cristatus. Next base: position 138,513,555 of record NC_140583.1, on the reverse strand, counting down.
GGCTAAGTAATCCTAAAAGAAACTCAGACTGCAGTGTTTTCCCCCTTGTGTATCACAGGACTATCTTTGTAGGCCCACTTTCTGACCTTGCTTCACTGTTGTTTCCACGTGTCGCCCAATTGTGTCCAGGCCAGTAATGCTTCACCACCCTCCCCAGATTCCAGATTTTACCAACTGTTGTCTTGCCCATATTGCGAAAAAGCTTTATGACTTTCACGGATTCAGTTAACTATGACCATTTTTTGTTACTAGTTGGAGCTTTCAGTCTGACCCAATCACCCACTTTATACTCAATAACCTTGTTTTTATTCAATTTTTCAAATCACTCCTTGCAGGCTGCCTGAAACTCTAACTCCTTTTTCCTCCACTGTTGGCCTGCATCAACCCTCACCAAGCCTTTGTGCCATTTCATTCACCCAAGTGCCAGTCTAGAGTTCCTCTCTCCTATTAGTGGCCCAGTAATATCCATTGCTGCATCCATTCAAGCACCTTCAAGTAGGGTGCACAATGCACGGGTGAAATGTACAATATTACTACCTTATCACTGGTGGAGCAGACATTCAATTACTTATCTCTCTTTCCATCAGTACATCCATCACTGGCCACTAAAAGTCTGACCTCAATCTTTGCTTGGTTTTGGTAATCCTCAGGTGGCCTTTTTGGGCAATGTCAATCAGTTTTCTCCTGAGGGTTTCAGGAGGTATCATATGTGTGCCTCTGAGGGGGCATGCATCTACTTCTGATAATTTGTCTTTTGTCCATCAATATGGAATCAGCTGCTCTTCATTCTTTTCTACACCATTCCACCCCTGGATTAGCAAATCTCGTACTTTATTTAGCATGGGATCTGTTTCTAACTCTTTTTTTCAATGTTCCTCCTCAACCACACATTTGGTGATAATACACGCTCATTTTCTTTGTGTAATTCTATATCTTTACTTTGGTTGTCACAGACTTTTTCTTTCTTTTCAGTGTCATCAACCAACCGGGACAAGAAATCTGCTGCAAAGTTACGTGTACCAGGAATATAGTCTACGTCAAATGTGTATTCTTGTAGATGAATGACCCATCTTTTAATTCTACTGGAAATTGCCTCCAGCCCTTTTTCTGTAAACACCTCCTTGAGTGGCTACTGGTCTATCTATAACTTAAACACAGTCCCTCATACTAAGTTATTGATTTTATATATTGACCTCAGATTGCCTAAGTGCTCTTGGGATAAATTCAATAGTTTCCTGCCTTTTCTATTTTCTTGCAGAAGTACAGCCCCTAACCCATTTGAACTAGCATCTGTTGTAATGATGATTTATTTTTTCCTGGTTCAAGCGCTTTCAAGTTACGTACAGTGGTCAGGGCATTCTTATATCTTTCATTTTTCTCTCGCAATGCCCAAAATAATTTGCACATAGGACATGTTCTTTGGAAAGAGGTAAACCGAGCAAAAACAGTTCTTATATCAATGAAACAAGTAAAGTCCAAATGTCCGTTCTATATTCGTTTCTTCTTCTTTAATTCACTCTTGTACATATGTTTTTCTTGTTCCTGTACAAATTCTTCAAGCTAATGCCATCAAGCCAAGCCAACACGTGTTTCGTCCTCAAGGCTATCAGCCCAGGACTTCATCAGGGCTAGAGACAAAGAATAGGCTACATTGTATTACACAGTTCCAACATTACATGTGTTATTGAGATAGTAGATTCTACCATCACCACATGTGTTCATTTTAATTGATCAATTGCGCAGTGTTGGAAATACCGTATTGGACATACACCATAAGCAAGGGGCAACCTATTATAGAAAAGATACTTGAAGTAAAAAGATATCCTTCAATTACAGAACTGAGTGAAAGAGGAGAAAAGATAACAGGAGAGAAAGGAAACCTGTATTGTGAATAGTGCACCCCAATTGAAGAAATCAATTTAGATAAAGTTGGTAATAGAATTGTTCTAAATTATAGAACACAGTAAATGAGTTAGTACGAAAACGAAAAGCAAAGAATAAAAAAAATAAAAAAAATAAATAAAAATTTATATTTGAGAGACTTCGTCTATTACGACAAGTGAATTACTTTCGTAAGAAAATAAGCTTAAGGTTACTAAGTCAAAGTATAATCACCGTGAAACACATGGAGATACCCAAGATCGGTGTCCATGTGACTGTTAGTGAGAGGATAATATGTACGTTAATTTAGCACTTACCCAAATACTAAAATCAATCTCAAGGAGATAGAAAAGTACAGTCTTCTAAGTCCTGAAAGGTCAGAAGACGTCTTGTAAGCCAGATTGCATCATAAATATTAATAAATTATAACATATAAGTGTATGTCACTGTAAAGGAATCCGACCTTATAGTACAACTTTTAGCTACAGCAAACAAATTATCCCGACTATTCCAAAATGGGTTTTAAGGCAAATTCGTCCTATAATCATAAGGCAGGCATAATGTTAAGTTATCAGCCAAACAGGTAAGTTTATAAACATATGGCCCAAAATCGAGAACATCGTGATCATACTGTTTTAGGAGTAACGTAAAATCTTGATAATAGACAACTTAGTAACATGCGTCTCAAAATTGGATGGATATCAATATACAAAAGGCCGCGTACCTTAGGAGTGGTGTTGGTAAGCTCCTTCGTATATGGTAATTATTAAGTTCCAAATATTAGGATTCCTTAGTATAGATTAATATATGGCAGCCAAATATCCTAGTTTAGTACAAAGAAAAGGAAGCATTCTTAGTGGTAACCAGCTAATACACATTGAGTAATATATATAGTTCTATCGTTATCGCAAGAATCGGAAAACATTCCTAGGTGAATAACTCATATAGTTAAGAGTTAAATTAGTCTCTAATACCAAAATTATAATAAAACAAGAGCAGAAGACCTCACAGAGGTCAGTCTTACACAATCATGATGCTAAAAGTAAGCGATACTGGCATTGACAGTACTCGCATATAGGTGCGAGCAATAACGTTAACTCGTTATGCATTCTAAAGGTTCAATTGAGTTAAACTCGATACCGTTAGTGTTAATGTCAAACACATCTATATTGCACAAGGTGCCAAATTAAACGGACGAAAATTATTACAAATCTTAGTTTGCTTAAAAAATTTTTTTTAAAACCCTTCCTATTCGACATCAACTAGTCTTTGAGTTGTAAATTCTTGTTTACCTTTTACTGCATGTCCAAGGTATGCAATCTGAACCATAAGCTCGAAAGTCGGCGTATAGCCCGCGCGCCATCTTGGGACGGGTCAAATTAGTATAAGATGTAAAGATAAATGTTGGACAACGGCGCGACCTGAGGCTAAAGATCAACTACCCAGAGGTAGCGCCATTTTAAACTTACTCGATTCGGATTCACAATTAAAGCCAATATCGTTACAGTGCAAAACCAAAGCTAGTTAAATCTAATAAAACAGCTGAGTTTAGACCAAAACTTTGGGACAGGTGTCTCTTATTGTTAGATAGCTAGCCATATCCAAAGCAGTGTGCCATCTTGATTTCGTTAGTATACGTATGTTAGAGAACAGTGTTAGAACCAGCCTAGAAAAGAGAATATAAAGAAGAAAAATGGAAAGAAAAAAGAAGAAAAAATATAAAAAATATATATAGGAAGAAAAAGAATAAAATAAAAGAATATATTAAACCAAAATTAAGGTAACTATAGCGGCCAATCAGACACCGAGAAAAGAAGATTGAAGAGGATATTATAAGAAAGTACAGATTAATTCAATTAATACAACCAAATATCTGGACATAGTAGGACACTGTTGAGTGTCCATTCAAAACAGCTATTCCATATTCTCACATGTTCTAGTCTAAATAGTGAGACCTATAACATAAACAGTTCAAGGTTAGCTTAAACAGTATTCGTAAAGCAGGAAGAGGGAAAATAGTTCCATCTGAACTACATACCCAAGAAGTATTGCAGTTCATTGTCGATATTAATTCCCTTGTTCACCGCATGCAGTTTCAAAATCCAACGTGCTTCCATTTGGCGTAATTTCAGTTCTTGATTTCCGCCTCTTACATCTGGTGGCACAGTCTCAATAGCATGAAATTTAAACGACAGATGTTTGTTTTGTTCAGAACATTCCAAAGCATGGTGTACAATTGGGTATCTATCATCCATGTTTTTCAAGGCTCTGAAATTTTCCGAGATTCGTGCCTTAAGGTTCCTGATCGTACTTCCCACATAGATCATAGTACATTTACACACAATTACATAAATCACGAATTTAGTATTGCAATTTATATATTGGCTAACATAAAATTTCTTAGATCCATTATATTGAAAGGTTCTAGTTCCTGAGAGGGCATATTTGCACATACTGCAGTCTCTACACTTATGGAAGCCCAAGTTATTTTTATGCAGCCAAGTCAATTTATCTTTGTTGTTTTTAGGGTAACTTGGACTAACCATATTACGAATGCTGGTTCCTTTACGGTATGTTATACTGGGACACCTGGTTAGGTGTATATTCAAATCAGGGTCTACTAAAAGCAGGTCCCAATGAAGTTTAAGAATATTATACACTTTATGTGACCAAGGGTGGTAATTTGTGATCATTCTCACCGGTTCCTGAGTTTTCGAGATCTTAAGGGGGCGTGGTTTAAGTATATCATTTCTTGTGAGGGCATACACTCTTCCTTTGGCTTGTTCAATCACTTTCACACCATAGCCCCGATCTGTGAACCTTTTTACCATATCTAGGGTACATTGGTAAAAATAAGAGTCTTTGCTGCAGTTTCTACGCGCTCTATGGAATTCTCCATAAGGTATGGAATTAATCTGAGTCGTAGGGTGAGCACTCGCTGCATATAATATGGAATTACAAGCTGTCTCTTTTCTATACATTCTGCTGTTAATGTTATTATTTTCTATGAACAATTCTACGTCCAAGAAAACTATTTTCTCAACACTATAGATCATTGTAAATTTCATTTTGAACAGGTTAGTATTAAGATGTTCGTAGAAACTATGCAGTTATTCCCTATTACCTGTCCAGATAAGAAGGCAGTCATCTATATAACGGCCACAAAACATTATATAGTTCTGCCAGGCTGCCCCTGGTAGGACCCAGATATGCGCTGCCTCAAACCACCCCATAAATAGACAGGCAAAAGACGGCGCAAATCTGGAACCCATCGCAGTACCGCATATCTGTTGGTACCAGTCTCCTCCACATAGGAACACATTGTGCTCAAGAATCATTTGCGACATTGTTATGATCATTTCTGAGTGGTCCAAAAATTCCACTGGTCTTTCATAGAGAAAGTGACGAAGTGCTAACAGTCCCTGTTCATGTTCAGCAGACAAAGTTGCTGAGGAATTTATTATAAAATTCTATCATTTCTAAAAAGGATCTCAGCTCTTTTTTGGTTCTGGGTACCACTAATTTCATTATGGTGTTCACCAGATCTGCTCTGTGTTGTACTCCTTCAGAGGTGAATTCATGCCCAAGATAGTTTATTTCAGTGCATTGAAGTTTACATTTGTCCTCCTTACAGTAGGACCATACTCTTTTAACCTGTCCAAAACCTGTCTAAGTCTTTTTATTATGTTGTACCTGAGAGTTCCCAAATATTAGCACATCGTCCTGATAACAGAACACCCCAAGGATTCCATACAGTATATTAGAGATGGCTCTCTGAAAGACAGACATCGCCATTACCAAACTGAGCATCATGCATTTAAATTTGTATAGCCCTGTTAGCGTATTGAAATCAGCGGGTGCTTGAGAGTCGGGAAGTAGGCGGGTCTGTTAATAGGCGAATGTATAATGTTAAGTAGACCTGGGCGGTAAATTCCGTTCCGCTTGCGGAATTTGCAGAATTTGGGTAATTTTGCGTTCCATGGAGAACGTGGAATTGTCCAAAATTCTGCGTTCCGCGGCTTCACGGAATTTTTTTGCTTGTTCACGTTCTCAAAATGCGTGTTTGCGAGATATTTCCCCCCGAGCACGCAAACAGCGTTCGCGAACAGGAAAAAAGCATCGCAAACAAGCAATTCCGCGTGTTCACGGAATTTCTTCATGCTGGCAGAAATGTTTTACCATTTCGCGGAGATTTGCGTAGCGCGACTACGCAAATTCCACCCACCCCTAATGTTGAGAAAAGTTTTGCTCCAGCTACACTGGTGACCATCTCTGTTATGTCTGGCAAAGGAAACTTTTCTACATCTACCCATTTGATGAGAGCCCTAGGGTCAACACACAGGCAAATCTTTCAGTCTGCTTTTCTCGCCACTGCAATGGGAGGCAACCATTCAGTTGCTTCCACAGGTTCTATTACATCCAGCTTGCACAACCTTTCTAACTCTTCTCTCATTGTGTTCTGTATGCTTAAGGGAAAACTATGTACTTTAGCTGACTCCACAACTGCTTTCTCTTTCAATTTTATCTTGTGCACATATTGTTTGAGACAGTCAAACTTTTCTGTGAATACTTCAGCATATTCTTTCTCAGAATCAGAACCCACCTCTACATCCTTGTTAACATTCTGGATCACTATTTGAGGTTAGGTTAAGCATGGGAATTTAGAAAAACTCCTATGTCTTTTTTAGCTGGCTATCCTAAAATGTTATCTCCTTTACATGAAACATAAACTTAGCATACTATATATCTATGATCTTTCCCACAAAATATCCTATCATCTTTATTGGCTGGCCACCATATTGTCCCGGGTGTATATTCATTTTGTGTAGCTGCATTTGTTTATTGAACAGCCTATTAAATACCTCCTCTGAGATTATTGTTAGTTTAGATCATTAATCAAACATGACCTCAAACACATGATCTTCTATCCTGTCAACTTCTTTGGGGTTGCTGGACCCTCCATCAGTCATCTGCAGTACAGTTTCTTCGCACACCTCGGGCACACCTTATCTCTCAGGTTTTGTACTCCCAGAGCAACTTCTACAGCATACCAGAAATGTCCTTTCCTCACACACTTATTACATACAGCTTTCATTGCTGGGCAGTCCTTATTTTTTACCATGTGGCCAACCCTCTCACATCTGTTGCACTGTCCTTTGAAGGCACTGACACTCCTCCTGCCCTTTGTCATAGGAGTGCCCTTAATTACTTGTACCTCATTTTTCCCATCCTCAACCATTTCTCCATTTTCCTTTGCCATTCGTGTCTTGCTTAAATTCTTTCAGGCATCTCATCACGTGCTCTTATTATTTTAACACAATCAACACATCCCCAAGGAAGGATCATTGTTTAGTCAAAGTTACTCCTGTACCCTTTCAATTTTGCAATTCAACAATTGGTCCTTGATACGTTCATTATTTGTTGCTTCAAACTTACATGATGCTACCAATTTATGCACCTCAGGCCCAAATTCCTCAACTGTTTCTCCTTCCTTTTGTGACTGCTACCCAAAATGATGTGCTGATCCCAGGAAGAAAATGTTTATCTAATTTCTTAATGCTTATTCTATATTCATTTAACCCCCTGGATTTATCAGCACTCAGATCAGGTAGATGCTCTAAGATTTGTTGTGCCTCTGCTTCTAGACAATGTTGCAATAGTGCAATCTTCCTCTCTGATCCAAATTGGGCAGACAAACAATGAAATAATTGTGAAATACTTTTTTCCATTTGTTCCACTTCATTGGTGGGGTTCTCCAAAGAATGTTAAAAAGAATAAAGGTGGAGGGGTTCACTCTGCATACTTATTTTTTATTTCTGATGTCACATAAAATACCCCCACACCCCTTTTTCTAACTCCTCGTCCCTCACAACCAAGTAGGAGCTGAGGTCTCACAGTATATAGCAAATTACAATGTATTCACACGCTCTTCTTTCTTTTTCACTGCCAACATCAGTGTGGTGTTCCTCAACTGCCTCCAGTAAGCGCTGGCTCTGTTTCTTCAGGAGAGACCTGTGAAGCCCGGAATCAACGAGGCGAGTGCTCCTTACAGGCTTAGTTATAAAGGAACAGGCGGTCCTTTTCAACATAATATATGTAAAAATAAATACAGAAGTCAATTAGTTTCTATGACACCATTGTTTGAATGAAGTAATAGCAAAATTCGATCACTCTGAAATAGTATAAAATGAAACAAAAACAATTAAAGTGGGGAAGAAAAGAGACACCATGTAAGTTGGTAACACAACTCAGACATTGAAAAAAGTGACTAAAATAAACAATTACTGTTACATCTATTCAGGTACCAATGCTATTAAATTAACACAAATAGGGCATTGTAATAGTCATGGTACTGCAGGTCGACGACGTTTTGATCCCTTTTGAAAATACAGGGATCATCATCAGGACTAAATAATATATGCCTGAGCCAAATGCGTTTCAGTGCGCGCAATGAAATTTGTATTATTTATTTATTTACTTACATTACTCCGGTCGGCCGTGAGCCGGAGTTTACTACCCCCCCACCCTAACCCTCCCCGCCCCGCCTCACCGCCCCGCGGCACTCCCTTCACCAGCCGCTACTGCTCCCAAGTCAATTGCTCCAGCGGTGAACTACAGGAGTAATGTCAGGATAAACATTAAGTCACCACAGCGACCGTCGCTAGTAGCCACTTCCTCGCTGCTCAGGCTCACAGCCAGCAACCATACGCAAATGAACTCACTGTGCACCCAAGTCCATTTGACACACAATCCTGGACTCAATCATGTGGCCAGGGTACTACCCTGTAAGCCCTTCAGTTTCTGAGAATGGCCACACTCCATTTTCCAGCTGCATTGAGTGCCTGTGGAGGTGTACCTGGGCGTATCCCGTCCTCATCGCCTGTGCCCAATACAAGATAAGATGTTTACTCAATAAGCAGACCAAAGAGTGCAGAGCAGCATTGGGTTTATTCCATACACCTCAGCCACAGCATACCAACTGACAATTCCAGAGCACATAAACTCCTCACTCTACATTATAGAACTTTGTGACCGCAAAATTCCACTGTTCTAGTTTATTCTACAATGTTCTGGTATTTTCTACAGCACAAGCGACATTGGTGATGGACAGAAACCACAGATGGCAACTGTATTGCATCTCAATCTCTACCTTCAGGGGCGTTGCTCTGCGGTGACCATGGCATAAATTGACGCCTGATCATTTTCTCTCCCCGTTTCTTTCTTGGGATAGGGAAACCGTGTCCTATAATGTTTAACAACAACTTCACCATTTCAACTCCCTCATCTCTAATGTGCTTGATAAGGTAGCTCCTATGAAGCTTCTAACTCACCCCCCAAAAGCTACTCCTACAGATTGGTACTCCCCTGCTTTGCGCAGAGGAAAAAAGCTCTTGTAAAAAGCTAGAGCGCATATGGCGTCTCTCTCATAGTGAGCAAAACAAAGCTAGCTATAAGATCGCCTTAACCACTTACCATAATAATATCAAAAAGGCCCGCAAATTTCACATTGCATCTCTGTTAGATCAAGCCGGAAATAACTCCAGGATGCTTTTTTCAAATTTTAAAGGACTTCACTAATCCGAAAGCTTGTGAGACCGGTGACATTTCTTCACAATCCTTATGTGACAATATTTCTTCTTTCTTTACTCAGAAAGTTGAAAATATCTACCAGAAAATCATTTCAGCAAATTCCTCTTCCTCCCTCCCTATAGTAGATCAATCTAACCATACGAATGTACACTCTCAATTACTCACCTTCCCCACTGTTGCTGTTACAGAAGTTTTATCCCTTTTGAAATGTACCAAATCTGGTTCTCCTCTCGATATTATTCCCGCTAAAGTATTATCTAAATTCTCGGCCCAACTTGCATTACCTATTTCCACCATTCTCAATAGCTCCTTGAGCTCTGGGAGTCTCCCGTCGGAATGGAAACATGCCCAAATCATCCCCATTCGTAAAAATGTAAAAATCCACCCTTCTGAGTTAACCAACTATCGCCCCATTTCTCTGCTTCCCTTGCAGAGTAAGCTTATAGAAAAGCATATTAATAAACATCTATCGGCGTTTGTTGAGTCAACCCATTCCCTTTATGATTCTCAATCGGGCTTTCGGGCTAAACATAGTACGGAGACTGCCCTAGTAGAGGTGACTGACAACATCAGAATGGCACTGGACAATGGTCAGGCAGCACTTTTGGTGCTGCTTGACCTTTCAGCAGCATTTGACACTGTCTCTCACCAGATTCTGTTGATGAGGCTACAGGGGCTGGGAATTAAGGGACTCGCTCTGAAATGGTTGACAGATTTTTTAACGAACAGAACACAGGCAGTCACCCTGGGCTCTTTCAAATCTGCCCCTTCCCGGGTTACCAAGGGGGTCCCTCAGGGCTCTTGTTTGAGCCCGACTCTTTTTAATATCTATGTGACCCCTTTGGCGAACCTTATGAGAAGTCTGGGGTTTAATCCCATTTCTTATGCAGATGATACCCAACTCCTCCTTACCTTTGATAAAAACAGATCTGATATCCAACATATCTTCTCCCAGGGTATGATGGCTATTGCCTCTTGGATGCAGAGCAATTTCCTCCAATTAAACTCTGAAAAATCTCAGATTATGCTGTTTGGAGGTGCCGCCATCTGTTGGTCCCCCACTTGGTGGCCTGAGGTGTTGGGTAAAGCTCCTATTCCTAAAGAAGAGATAAAACATCCTGGTGTTAAAATCGATCAAAAGCTCACTTTAGATGCCCATGTCAACTCAACGATTGGCACCTGCTACCATGTTCTGGGCCTACCAGGAGAATCTTTCCCTTACTTTCTCCTGCGACCAGGAAAACATTGATACAGGCTTTGGTTATGAGCAGAATCGACTACTGTAAATCGACTACTGTAACGCTCTGCTTTTTTCGACCCATGAAGCCTCCTTAAATAAACTGCAGGTTGTGCAGAACACGGCGGCCCGCCTAGTTACGGGAGTTCCGCCCAGGACTCCCCCCATGCCCCTGTTAACTAAGCTTCACTGGCTTCCAGTAAGGAAAAGAGTGAAATTTAAGATAGGATGTATGGTCTTTAAGGTCTTAAACAGTCTCAGTCCATCCTATCTCTCTAGCAAAATAACTACTTACACCCCTCTACGCTCTCTTAGATCAGGATCTAAATGTTTACTCTGTACTTCTAGAATTAAAAAGTAGCGTACTGGCGGTAAAGCTTTTTCTTACCTGGCCCCGGTTTTCTGGAATGAACTACCACAATACCTCCGTGCCGATATGACCATCTCTCAGTTCAGAAAACTCCTTAAAACCTATCTCTTTTATTTAGCTCGCTGAGGCAGTAGGATTGTTACAAGCGCAGAGATACCCCTCGGGGTGATTCAGCGCTATATAAAATCATAAAATAAATAAATAAATAAATCAGGGATCCAATTTGTGGCAACATCCGAACACGTTGATTGAGATGGCCAGTATGTGGTGGCGAGACATTAGAAGAGGAACAGGCTGTACTGTTTTTCTCAATGCACCAAACTCCTTAGAAATAGACTTCTGCAGTCATTGTCAAAAAGCATGACTCATTTACAGAAAACTCTGACACAGCGTGGAAGCTGCTGTAACTGTACTCAGGATCGGCTTGGACTAATCACACCTCTTGCTGGCTTGAGACCCTATGCAGAAATGAGGCAAAGACTTTATAGTACTCACCCATCAAGGGCTGGCAGACATCTGAATTGAGAAACACTACGCAGAGCAAGAATACTCATTCTACTCATCTGTATGTAACTTGTGCACCGAAAAAAACAGGTTCCTGCACTCGAAGTAGGATCCATAGCAGGGAATACTTATGCAAGATCTTTTCAGATGACAGCCCACTACTCATAATGATGGAATGGGGTAGAACCTGTTCCTGTATTTCCTCTTAGTGGCCTCAGCCTGATTCCCTCCATGAGTGCCCACAGATCCACTATTTAAGATGCAATAATTAATTAATTCAGTCATAATAAGGACTTAATCAGGGATTTTGGTGTGGTGTGGGACGCCTTTAAAGAGGTCATAGAGGGAGTGTATATTAACACACACCTACAGAGAAAAAAGGTGTTAACAAGGAGACAAAGAGGCAGACGGATAAACTGTGAATCTGAACAGTCTGCTACCAACTCGTATGTGGTGCTGAAACAGGAATTATTTCATTGCAAAGCTGAATATACCAACCTCCTGGCATGCTTGAGGAACCTGAATTATAGGAACAGCTATCAAAGCACATGATAAAGGGGACCAAGCTAGCTGGTAGCGGTTTGATGAGGATGGCTATGATAATTGTCGAGAGAGCTTGCATACTGGCCTTATACAATGATGGTTCACCAATGTACTCACAAGAGGAAATTAAACTCCAAGCAGCGGCGGCTCCACCATTGGAACGAAGGAGCGTTGCCACACTTAAGTGCCGCCCAAAGCCCCAATGAATGACCATTTTATTTTTCATCATCCTGTCCTGTCCTTAACAGAGCGTCAGGATGGGCTGTGCCTGCTGTATGAGAGCAGGGAGGAGTGGTGGGCAGAAGGCTTTCTTTTCACTTGTTCAAAGTGTGCATGTCTCTTTGGCCCGCCATCTTGCAACAGCCAGCCAGACATGCACACTTTGCTCTCAACTTGGCTGTCTTAAGACAGCCAAGTTGAGAGCAAGTGCAGATATCCAGTACCGTCGGGAGCGCCGAGAGAGACCACTCCCAACAATCAGGGCAATGCTCACAGGCTGTTTACCGGCACGTAAGCAGACCAGGATTGGTCGCGGGAGTTTTCTGGGGTTGCACTGCTGTCCCTGCAGAAGATGTCGGAGTGAGGCGGTCGTCGTCCGTCACGATCCAGTAAGTGGTTTTCTTTTTTTTTCTTTATTTTTAAATTTTCTTTTCCTGCACCCGCACACTTCCATTTGCCTGCCCCCCACCCTCAGTAGACCCTCAGTAGATGAAAGCCGCCACTGACCTCATGTCTGTGAATTACTGTGTTACTCTGCAGACTTTGGGGTGACACCTGAAGGCAGCAAAACCTTCTTGAATTAGGTCAGGGGGCATATACTTACTATACAATAAAAAGAGGACATGCAGACCACATTATAGGTCACTAAGATTGGGGCTGCCATTGATGACCTGCCAAAGGACAAAATGCCTGGATCAGATACTCTACCCAAGGAGTTCTACGTAGAATACCGAGCACCGCTGACTTCTAGAGCTGTATCCATTAGTCACCAACCAGGGAGCTTACTGCCTACCACTAGAGAGTGTTACAGCAAAGAAATGATGGAAGGAATGCTGACAATGCAAACATTCTCCCCCAGTCAAAAGATCTGTGTTAAATCCATTGTTCTTTTGCCCACTACGCCACCCCAGTTTGGACCCAGCCATATGCAAATCAGTCTTGACCCTGTGCCCCATGGGAACTGTCCAGACTGAACTGCCAGACCAGGTCCTCCCTGGACCGGAAACAAGCATCCTGGGACCGGTTTCAGGGTATGTCACCCTTCTTCAGCCAGGTTAGCTTGAATCCAGTGGCACAGTGAGCAAGGATCTCACGTCTGGGCACACCCATCCCTCTTAGGGCGAAAAGTGTTATAGCAAAGAAATGATGGACGGAATGCTGACAATGCACACATTCTCCCCAGTCAAAATATCTGGGTTAAATCCATCATTCTTTTGCCCACTACGCCACCCCAGTTTGGACCCAGCCATATGCAAATCAGTCTTGACCCTGTGCCCCATGGGAACAGTCCAGACCGAGCTGGCAGGCCAAGTACTCCCTGGACAGGAAACAAGAATCCTGGGACCGGTTTCAGGGTATGTCACCCTTCTTCAGCCAGGCTAGCTTGAATCCAGTGGCAAAATGAGCAAGGGACCCACGTCTGGGCATACCCATCCCACTTAGGGCGAAAAGTGTTACAGCAAAGAAATGATGGACGGAATGCTGACAATGAAAACCTTCTCCCCCAGTCAAAAGATCTGGGTTAAATCCATTGTTCTTTTGCCCACTACGCCACCCCAGTTTGGACCCAGCCATATGCAAATCAGTCTTGACCCTGTACCCCATGGGAAAGGTCCAGACCGAACTGCCAGGCCAGGTCTTCCCTGGACCGGAAACAAGCATCCTGGGACCGGTGTCAAGGTATGTCACCCTTCTTCAGCCAGGCTAGCTTGAATCCAGTGGCACAGTGAGCAAAGGACCCACGTCTGGGCATACCCATCCCACTTAGGGCGAAAAGTGTTACAGCAAAGAAATGATGGACGGAATGCTGACAATGCACACATTCTCCCCAGTCAAAATATCTGGGTTAAATCCATCATTCTTTTGCCCACTACGCCACCCCAGTTTGGACCCAGCCATATGCAAATCAGTCTTGACCCTGTGCCCCATGGGAACAGTCCAGACCGAGCTGCCAGGCCAGGTCCTCCCTGGACCGGAAACAAGCATCCTGGGACCGATTTCAGGGTATGTCACCCTTCTTCAGTCAGGCTAGCTTGAATCCAGTGGCACAGTGAGCAAAGGACCCACATCTGGGCATACCCATCCCACTTGGGGCGAAAAGTGTTACAGCATAGAAATAATGGAGGGAATGCTGACAATGAAAACATTCTCCCAAAATCAAAAGATCTGGTTTAAATCCATCGTTCTTTTGCCCACTACGCCACCCCAGTTTGGACCCAGCCATATGCAAATCAGTCTTGACCCTGTGCCCCATGGGAACAGTCCAGACCGAACTGCCAGGCCAGGTCCTCCCTGACCGGAAACAAGCATCCTGTGACTGGTTTCAGGGTATATCACCCTTCTTCAGCCAGGCTAGCTTGAAAACAGTGGCACAGTGAGCAAGGGACCCACGTCTGGGCATACCCATCCCACTTAGGGCGAAAAGTGTTACAGCAAAGAAATGATGAACGGAATGCCAACAGTGCAAACATTCTCCCCCAGTCAAAAGATCTGGGTTAACTCCATGGTTCTTTTACCCACTAAGCCACCCAAGTTTGGACCCAGCCATATGCAAATCAGTCTTAACCCTGTCCCCCATGGGAACAGTGCAGACCGAACTGCCTGATGAGGGCTGAAAGCCCGAAACCCGTCCTAGGATGCTTGTTTCCAGACCAGGGAGGACCTGGCCTGGCAGTTCGGGCTGGACTGTTCCCATTGGGCGCAAGGTCAAGACTAATTTGCATATGGCTGGGTCGAAACTGGAATGGCATTGTGAGCAAAAAAACAATGGATTTAGTCCCAGATCTCTGTACTGAGGTGAATGTATGACATTGTTCTCCATTCTGTCCATCAATTGTTCTTTTTGCATTGGTCACCCCGAGTGGGACGGGTATGCCCGGACGTGGGTTCCGTGCTCTCCATGCCACTGGAGTCAAGCTATTTGGCTGAAGAGGGCTGAAAGCCCGAAACCGGTACTAGGATGCTTGTTTCCAGACCAGGGAGAACCTGGCCTGTCAGTTCGGGCTGGACTGTTCCCATTGGGCGCAGGGTCAAGACTGATTTGCATATGGCTGGGTCCAAACTGGAATGGCATGGTGAGCACAATAACGATGGTTTTAGGCCCAGATCTCTGACATTGTTCTGCATTCTGTCCATCAATTGTTCTTTTTGCATTGGTCACCCCGAATAGGACGGGTATGCCCAGACGTGGCTCCCGTGCTCGCCATGTAAATGTAAATGTAAATGTGTCTTGTAAAGCGCACTGCTACCCTGAGGCCTCGTGGCGCTGTAGACCGCTGGGGAACCCGTCCTGGCTATCCCTGTGAGATGGTCCCTCCTGGGTATCTCCAAGGTGAAACCAGGCATCCCCGGCGAATGTGGGGGGCCGTTGTGGAGATGAGGCAAGCTAATGCCCAGAGTTGCCGAGTGTGTTCCTGGTAGAGTAGGTACCGAGGCGAGAATTATCGAGTCAGTTTGACCCTGGTCCACGACCCTGCCGCGTCGGGAATTGAACCCTGGTCCCTGGCCGATTCTCTGCTTGCGGATCTGCCGCCTCTAACCAGTGAGCCACACCTCTCCACATGCCACTGGAGTCAAGCTATCCTGGCTGATGAAGGCTGAAAGCCCGAAACCAGTTCTAGGATTCTTGTTTCCAGACCAGGGGGGGACCTGGCCTGGCAGTTCGGTCTGGACTGTTCCCATTGGGCGTAAGTTCAACACTGATTTGCATATGGCTGGGTCCAACCTGGAATGACATGGTGAGCAAAAAAACGATGGATGTCGGCCCAGAGCTCTGTTCTGGGGTGAATGTATGACATTCTTCTGCATTCTGTCCATCAATTTTTCTTTCTGCATTGGTCACCCCGAGTGGGACGGGAATGCCCAGACATGGGTCCTTTGCTCTCCATGCCACTGGAGTCAAGCTATCCTGGCTGATGAGGGCTGAAAGCCCGAAACAGGTCCTAGGATGCTTGTTTCCAGACTAGGGAGGACCTGGCCTGGCAGTTCGGGCTGGACTGTTCCCATTGGGAGCAGGGTCAAGACTGATTTGCATATGGCTGGGTCGAAAACTGGAATGGCATGGTGAGCAAAAAAACGATGGATTTAGGCCCAGATCTCTGTATTGGGGTGAATGTATGAAATTGTTCTGCATTCTGTCCATCAATTGTTCGTTTTGCATTTACCACAAGAGAAGTAATAGTTATGCCCCTATCCTGGCAAAATGGACACCCACTCAAAAAGAGACCACATAGGCCTCTGTTGATCGTGAACCTGCACTGCAAAATATGAAGTACACAGTTAGTAAATTGAGTAGAACTACTCCTGTTCACGCTAATACACGCAGACTAGAGTGGGTTTGTGACAAACAGCAGCTTGTCACCAAAACTTGGAAGACTTTTTACCTTTGACCTCTTTTATTGTGGAGAAGGCTTTTAACACCCTGAGTTGAGAATATATTTTTGTAATACTCAAAAGCATTGTTTGCAGCACTGAGATACTGAGAAGGTCGGGGGACATGTGACAGTTTCTTTTGGAGCCTGTGATGAGTCTAGCTGCTGAATTGATTGAAGCTCTTAGAGGGGCCGTCATCGATTTGGGAAGCCGCAGAGAGCAACACTCCCATAGTCCACTCTAGGGATTACTAGAGCTTGAACTGCCTCTTTCAAGTCATTTGCGGGCATGAAGGGTTTGAGTTTTCTCAAGGTGTGGATCTGAAAATGTGCTCCTTTTGTGGAGGCGCTGATGTGTTTCTGCATATTTAGCTTACTGTCTAGAGTTACTCCCAGCGATTTCGCTGAGTCGATAATGAGAGGTTGACCATTGAGTGCTGTCAGGTGTTTCATCCACTCGAGGATGATGGTCGATTGGCTGGGGGGGGGGTGGGATTAAGAGGAATTTGGTTTGAGGGTATTTAGTTTTAGATGTTTTTTGGCCAGCCAGGTCTGTGTTTGTTGGAGCATTGCATTGAGAGACTTGAAGTCCTCAAGTAAGTGGATCTTTATGTAAACTTGTGTGTCATCTGCATACATGTGATAATGGACATTTGAGGACCTGAGAAGTTCGGAGAGTGGTTCCATAAAAAGGTTGAAAAGTGTCAGTGGGAGGGATGATCCCTGCGGTACTCCTAAGGTGACTGGAGTGGGCTTGGATAAGAATTGATTGATCTTGAATCTTTGTGTTCTATCTTGGAGGAAAGAGGAGAACCAATTAAGCACAGAGCCAAATAGACCCATTCTGTGTTTCAGGAGGTCAAGCAAGTTGTCGTGTTTGACGGTGTCGAAGGCAGAGGATAGGTCAAGCAAGATTAGTAGACAGGCTTCGTTTTGGTCCAAGATTGTTAATGCGTCATGTATTATGTGGGTCATGGCTGATTCAGTGCTGTGTCCTGCACGGAATCCCAATTGGTATTGATCGAGCAAGCTGAATTGTTCTATGTGGTTGCCAAGTTGCGTGTGAACAATTAGCAATTTGGCCAAGGTGGGCATGTTGGTATTGGGCGATAGTTATTCAGGTTTGAAGGGTCCGCCGATGGGTTCTTTAGGATTTGGCATAGCTGGCCTGCTTTGAGGATTTCAGGGATGGTTCCTTGAAGGAGCGAGGTGTTTATAATCTTGGTCCGTAACCGCAATATCATTGTAGTTTGCGGGTAGAGGGTTTGTGTAGTGGTTGGAGGGATTCAGGGCTGTAAGCGTTCTCAATATATTTTCTTCGCTGTAACTATTGAAGGAGGACCAGGAGGCGTTGTTTTTGCGATCGAACTTTGCAGAGCATAAGAGAGGGGCTCCTAGCGGGGGCAATGAGGTGACCATTTGAATATCTGTATGGAATAGTAGGTCGTTGCGCAAGTCTGACTTTTAAGTTTTCTGTCTTCCTAGTGAAGTAGGAGGCAAATTCCTCTCAATTGGGTAATGTGTCTGTGTTAGCTTGGGGGAGGTGCGAGACACCTTTCGATTGAGATTTGATTAGTTTGAATAGCTTTTTGGGTCGATTCTTGGCTTGGTCTAATTGCTTACTGAAGAAGTCTGCTTTTGATCTTCTTATCTTTCTGTAATAGGAGTTTCTCGTGCTTCTTAGTAATTTGAGATGGTCAGAGCATGGTGCTGAACTCCATCGTCGTTTAATTACACTTAATGAACGGCTTTCTTCATTTAGCCTACCATCATACCAGGGTTTTGAGTCTTTTGTGGTGACTCTTTTCAACTGTAAGGGAGCTATGTTGTATGTTGTCTAGTACCCTGTTCATGGAGTGGAAATAATGGTTAGTCAGATCTTGTACATCGGATAAACCTTCAGGTGAAAGCATAAAGTTAGGACTAGAGGATGTGAGCAGGTAGGGACCTACATTACTTAGGTTTCTCCTCCAGATTTTCTTTCTCGGGGTTGGACAGAAAGTGGTTTAACTGATTCATTGATGTGGAATGTGATGATGTGGTGGTCCGACTAGTCACAGGGGAGGATCGATTCCAGCTGAGTGCAGTCCGCTTTGGAGATTACAAGATCAAGGGTTGAGCCTTTATCATGAGTGGGGCTGTCACAGATTTGGGAGCGGTTAAGTTCTGAGAGGAACACTTTGAGGCTATTGACACCTGAATCGTCAAGGTCATTCCAGTGGAGGTTGAAATCTCCAAGGAATATTTGAATCTTTTGTTGACCCGCATTTGTAGCTATGATATCCATGAGATGTTCGATGAAGGTGAGGTTATCCCCTGGTGGGTGGTAGAATGCATGTAATGAACATATTGATTTGTTTTTATTAGTGATCTCTATGCCCATGTATTCATAGGAGGTAAGTACCTGGGAGTCGGAATGATTCACATAGAGGTTGCTCCGATGTATGCAAGCAATTCCACTGCCTGGCCTCTCAGTTCTATCAAGTCTTGTGATGTGATAGTTTGGGGGTACAAGGATGTCTAGGATGGGTGTGGATGATTCGTTTAGCCATGTTTCTGTCAGAATTATGAGGTTGACCTACAGTTTAGAAGCATACATTTTAGCCGAGGTTTGGTAGGAGTTGTGATGGGGTCATGTAATATGGGGGCTCGCATGAGGTTTTTTTCAACTATACTTCTGGAACTGTGTTTAGTAGCTCTGAAGGTAGTGGAAGGGATGGATTGGATTATCAAAAATCTGTGTGAGATGTCTGATTGCACCGTATTAAAGTGGTAGTGACGGGAGCTCATAGGAATGGAGAAAGGAGGTTAGGTCCTTCGTTAAAAGAGGATTTATCCTCCGGATTGGACGGGATGGAGCATTGGGGTAGGGTACAGTTCTCCACCTTGGGAGCTCATGTTTCTGGGAGCTTGTGCGCCGCTGTTGGGTGAGTTTCGAGTGATTGTTATGGTGGAGTGTCTTAGATTCCAGTGTGGATTCTAGTGTGGAACGCGTGGACTTGGGTTGTTGCAGAATCAGGTCATGCAGAGCTTGAAGGTCCTCTTTGACTTGTTGTATTGATAGCAGTATCTGTTCGAGTCTAGGGTCGGTGTCAGTGTTAACATGTTCGAAGTGTGGAATGTGGTTAAGGGATGTGAGGATAATCGTTGTGCGGCATTTGGGAGAGAATCGTCAAATGGTTCTTTTTGTAACAGTCTTTCTGTGTGGTAATCACTAGAACAGGATGGCGTGGACGTGGGGAATGTGGAGGAATGGATGTGTGGTATACGCGGGATGGTGGGAGAAGAGGAAACGGCCATGTAAGAGCGCGGGCTTGGAGGTTGTAATGGAGTGAGGTGTAGTTGGAACCAAATCAGTATTGGTGGTGTTGGGGGTGGAGTAGGAAGTGGGGAGGTATGTGCTATCTTGAGGATGAGAGGGGAAGTGGTTTTGGGTTATGAGTGGGTCCAAGGGAGCAATGGTGAGGGGAAGGGGCGTGTAGGAAGGCAGGATGCGAGGAGGTGAGGGTGTGGGGTGTGATGGGAATAACAGGGATCATGGGGGTGCTGTGGGATGAGAAGTAAGTGGGAAGGTGGGTGTCATCAGCAGTGGTGTCAGTCAGGACCGGGGTGGAAGTATATACCAGATGGGATACAGAGGTGAAATGTATTGGTGGAGAATCTGCCAGGGAGTCGCAAAGTGAACTAGGGATGAGATCAGTTGGAGAGGTAGGATGGGGTCTAAAAACTCTTTCTTTGATGAGGGAAAAGATGTTATCAAGTAGATTAAGGTTAGGATCCGATGATTGCACGAGGATGATCCCATTATGATAGATGGTGAATAATGCTTCAGCTTTGTAGAAAGGGGAGGGGATGATAGATATCATGAGACCATGTGCTATTTTCCTAGTGGAGGCGATCGAGAATAGGGTGAGAAAGGATTTACACCATTGGGCTTGTCTTTTAGTATAGAAGATGATGTCATTGGTTACATTACCTTTGTTATTTGGGAAGTAGGGGTCAGATATAGGAGTTTCGGGGTGAGCTTTTAGTAGCTTATGGTTAAAGCCTTTGCCTGCTTTCTTTGAAAGGTTAGGGGGTATTTAATGGAATAGGTGTGTAAACCTGAGAGCTCCAAAGTGGTGTTGAAAATTTATACAAGGGAGTACGAAAGTGTCAGGGTGTACATGAGGCAGTGTGTCCTGTAAGGCTATAGAGGAGCTAAGATAGCAAGGAATATCTCTCACCTGTGATATTGTTGACTAAGGAATTGAGGATGATATCTGTGATGTGTGGGAGCCAAAGTCATTTTGATTGAGACAGTCCAAGATGGCTGCCCCTTTAGCTACCAATGTCTGTTCCTTTGAGGAAGTCCTCTCTTGATTTCTGTTAATTGGTCACCTATGGGAGTAGTCCTGTTTCCATTTCTAGTGTGATGAGTGGACCTTTCTTTTTCTATAAGAGAGATTTTAGGAAGGAGTCCTAAGTCTCTTTCTCACTAAACACAAGTCTTGGTTATACCTTTTCTCCCAGTTAAAGGAAAAGATAGATTTTGATTTGATTTTGAGTCGATTATAGAGGCAGCTACTTACTGGGGAACACAAAAAGGTCTCCAACCTGTGAGTAAGCTATTAAGATAGACCGGTTAATGTATAAATGTCACCAAAACCATTAAAATAGTTTGTAATTGAACCATGAAATCTGGGGCAAAGTCCCACCAGCTAAACGGGGTTGGGTAAAAACTCTGTGGGCTTGCAGCACTTCTCTCTGTCAATAGCGAGAGTTCGTGTTTCTGCAACAAATCGATTCACTAGTTATTTAACGTCGCTATCGAGCGGAAGGGGGGGGCGCCATACACTCACCATGCCCAAATTGCCTGAGCGCCTGATCGAGATCGTGTCAGCGGTGCACCTCTCAGTTCCGGTGAAGGCGACTTCGCACGCCCCCCAGACGCTCAGCGAGCGAGCTTGCTCTGCCGTGATAGCCTCCTCTGGGGTGGAAATGAGGCGGCGATGAGGTTGTTGTCAGTAGAACGGTATGGTGCATCAGAATTGAGAAACCAGATGAGCTAGGGGAGAACCAAAGCCCTGGATAGCTCGCCTGTGCCCCAATCCGGTTATGACCCCGATCGCGGTCTCCGTGCTGGGGGGGATCCTGACAGAAGGTCACCATGGGGGGAGAGCCAGCCGATTGTTCAGAGCTGGATGCGAGTGGAGTTCTTGATCAGGGACCGGCTTCCCACGACTCTATTAGCCATGGGCTCCGCATAGCTCCCACTGCTCCTGTCCGACCCGTCAAATTAATTGCGGTCACAGACAGGGGGGATCGAGGCTGGACAACGCCCCAGGCACCGCTGCCGTGACTGGTCGCAGTCCATGAGCCAGGTCCCTTCCCCAGCGCTCTCGCCCAACAGGGCCACCCAGCCGATGCTGTAAGGTCCGGTCTGCAACGCGGGCGAATCCCACACCACTTCCAACGGACCCACAATCAGGTCTCAGACCTGTGGGGAGAGGTCACGGACAGACGATGTTGATGCCCTCGGAGCCCCGCTGACGATGTCCCCAAAGCTCCCAAGTCACTGTTGGCCCCAGATGCTCCATGGATCCGGGCTTCTTCTGCTGGACCCGCAATCAGGTCCAAGTCCTGTGAGGGAGAGGTCCCAGACGGAGGTCGGTGCGGAGTCCCCAGTGTTGATAATTCCAGGACTTTAAATCGGAGTCATCGTTGTCGGCCCCAGATGCTCAATGGTTCCAGACTTTTCCTATAACCCCGTCGATGGTTCTTTAGGGAATTGGACTCACTTCTTTCCAACTTGATCTGGGGCCCCGGGAGGAAGAGAGAGGCCTTAAATAAGCTGTTCGCCCCTCTGGAGAAGGGGGGCCTGGGCAAGCCTCAATATGAGCTGTACTATGCTGCTGCACAAATACTTTGGCCTCTGCTGAATAGGCCTGTGTTATCCGGGACTTGGAGGGATAGCGCATCCTGGACTGGCTCATGAGTCTTTGCCGTGGTGCGTGGCAGTAGAGTACCTTGCTAGGGTGGCTAAACACTGTTGGGATCGATACGTGACCCAGTGATGCAGCCCAGTACCGTATGCCTTACTGCTGTGGGTGCTCCCAGCATTTTGTGGGATCGCTAACCATCACGGCATGGGTGTATGGATGGAGCTGGGTGTTCGCAGGTTGGGGGACCTATAAACTCCACCTTTAGATGTCCCTAAGGACCTCAGAGAGAGAGATGAGGTAAATGAGGTCCAGTTACTGACGTACAATGCTATGGAAGTGGCTATTAGGGCCGAGAGCGCTTTGGTAGCAGCTATTGGGGCCTTGGGGTCCAGAGCATGCTGAACCAGCCACGACCATGGCACTACAGGTGTTGTTGGGACATGGTTTTGCTAGGAAATTTATTGTGCGCGCTGCATTGCCAAATGCAATGCAGCGCGCGCAACGAAATTAGTTTTATTTATTTCGTGTTTACTTACCTCCATTCGGCCGTATGCCGTAGTTTACTACCCCCCACCCTGCTCCCCCACCGCCCCGCCTCACCGCAGTCCCCTCCAGGAGCCGCTACTGGTTGGCAGGTTCATTAACTAGAAGTTTGTTTTCCTAAAGTGCTGTATAGCCATGGCCTGGAAATTTGCTGTTGCGTCATTGCTGATAGTCAGGTTGAAAGATATTCTTAAATGGGCGACCACTGAGACAAAAACATGGAGGTCGCTGCCCTTGCAACATGGGTAGTGCCCTCACTGGATGCATGGGATGTATATATTGAAAGATTGGCTGCCAAGACATAAGAGAGGCCTCCTTGAAGATCTGGGTCTTCGTTTACCGATGCCAGCTGGCTTATTGGGGTACGATTGGTGGCTGTCTATACGGATTCACAACCCTCCCCCGAGATCTTGGACATCTGGAATGGTCCCCTAAACCCACAGATCTCTCACTTACACTCCCATTGGCAGCAATAGGGGGATGTTCTCCTTTTATACCCCCACCGCCCAGAAGGCTAGTAATTGAGTACTTGTTTTGCCCTCCTTCCCTCACCGACAACTAGCGTTCATCATATTATCTATGATGTCCTTCTGGGTGCTTTCGTCTTCACCAATATTTTTGGTTACCTTTTATGTTTGGCTGATGTTGCCATAGTACACCTCCTTCCATTGGGCAGCAGATCCCTCTCAATGTCCTAATATGGTCCCCCCCTACTACTGCCCTTGCCAGACTTGGTAAATGGAAATGATGCTCCTTGGTTTTAAAGACGTCACACTTGGCTCAATCTGTCTGCGTTAGAGATTGATTGCGTTTCTGTATTAAGACACCTTGAGCACTACTAGTAGGATGCCTAGAAGTGCAACAGCGTGTGCATTGTACTGATTATGTGAATCTGTCATACTATTGCGTTTTTGTGATGAACAATGTATTTATACATGTAACTAAAACTTAATAAAGAGCGACTTTGAAAAAAAAGACACATTTTGACTATTACACAAAAAAGACAGAGCTAGAATGGAGAGATTAACAGACCTTCATTCTTAACTTTCCTCAATGTTGTTTTTTTTTACAGGGATCTTCATTGGTTTTGATGTAACTCGATCAGTAAATCAATCAATCAGAACTTGTAGAACGTGTTAATCACCCTGAGGGGGTACCCAGGTGCTTGCGTTGGTATAATATTGTGTGGAGGAGTCCTACTTTGCTCAAACCTGGCATAGTATCTCGTGACCTGTTGCCTTGCTCAGTGGAAAGATGGTTAATTTTCCTCTACACATACTATGTCCCCACAAGGGTGGGAGTTTTTGGATGCTTTCTCACCTTGCCTAATGGTGAGGAGATATAAATGTGCTCTCCACCACACCCAAGTTGGTGTTGTGTATTTTGGGTGCCCGCCGCTTTCCCTAGGGTATTGTTGGTCTTTGAGTGCTCCCTGCCTCTGCCTAAAGGCAAACTGTTTTATGATTGCTGTTACTAGTTTCCCCCTTGCCCTGCCTTGCTCAGGGATGAGGTTTATTAGCTATCCCCCTGCCATGAAATTCATACTCAGATCGACAGGATTGGCACTACCAATGGGGTGGGGGACTGGTACCCATGGGTAGAAGGAGCATATGGCCACTATGGAAGCCATGATCACAGGTTGGCCATAAGTGGCACACTCGGTCTACAACATATAGAAGTAGGAGACGCGGGGAAAAGAGAGAGGCCTCGGGCAAACCAAGGGGTATATTCACAAGAACGTGTGATAACTACCACAAGAGTAGCGTAAGGCAACTTTCAATATCGCAGCCCATCACGGGAAAATAACCCCGTGACAACGTAGGATTCACAAGGCAGTAACATGCGATAGTCTGCCGAAACCGCGGACAATGTCTGCGATAAAACCACTTCGATGGAGATAAAAACACAAACCACAACACCAAAAACCTGCGATGGGCCAAAGCGCGATGAGGAAATCAGCGATAAGCACCGCCAGGCCTACAACACACACCTGGCAGGTGGGAAAAATCTCCATAAAAGCAGAAAAACCACCCACACACGAACTGACCTACACCCAAGCACCATGGAGGCAGTCGGAGCAGGCGCAGAGGACGAGCGCAACCCCACAAGCAACCCGGACGACCAGCCTGGGACCTCGGGGACAGGGAAGGGCAAGGGCAAGAAGACAAGGAAGACAAAGTTCAGTCCACAGGATCATAGTCACGGAGGTGATGGAACACCATCAACAACTCTTCGTCATCTCCAACGTGTCACTGGGCACCAAAACTGCAATATGGCGGGCCATCGTCAACAAGGTGAATGCCGTCGGAGAGCACAAGAGGAAAATGGACGAGGTCAAGAGGCGATCGAATGACATCAAGCGGAAGACCAAGGAGAAACTCTCCGCCAACCAGAAGGCAGCAACGCAGACTGGAGGTGGGGGACCAGTGCCACAGCTGCAGCTGGATGACATGGAGGAGCTGGTGTCGATAGTCATCAGTGTGGAGACTGTGGCCGGAGCCGGGGGACCGGACACTGCTCGACAGGACACAACACAACTGCAACAGGGTGAGTGACCACCAGGTACTGGGGGGACGGGTGGAGATGGGCACAATTGCACACATGCACAATCAAGCAGAGTACAGTGCACACCCACAATGACTCTGGGTCCTCGCCCGGATCTACAGATTGTCACAATGTACAATGCCATGCTATCTGAATGTCAACCTGTACAATGCATCTACACACTTGTGGACACATTGTAATACACCATCTCCCCTTCACATCTCAGGGGCACTGTCAACACCTCCAACAGAGCAGTCCCAGCCACTCTTCACGGATGACGAGGAGGACAACGCCAGCATCGACACACAAACCATCAAAGACATCATTAACCTCATCCGCCACTCACCTCAAAGCTCAGGGCAGCCCAGCTACATTGATGAGACCCCACCCACCACCAAACCACCCAGCAGGAGGCACGCGCAGCCCGGCACCCTACCAAGACCTCCAAGAACAACACATGGCCTTCCAACACCGTGTGATGACGTGCGAGATGGAGACGGCTGAGCAGGTGCGGGTGGGCTTCGGCATCATGGCTGCCAAACTGGACGCCATCCTTGGGTGTCTATGTCCGCCCCATGGTCTCCAACGAGCCCTGACTGACATCGCTGGAGTCATGATGTGGAGAGAAGAACACCTGTCCACTCAGAGTGACTCCAGCGATGCCAGCCGTGAGCTGGCACACATACGGAGGCTCATGGAAGACATGGTGCGGATGGAGGCGGAAAGGATGGCAGCCACCGCTGCACATCATCGAAATGTAGCTGGGATCTATCATGCTCTACAGACCTCCACCATGGTATTGCCGCCACAAGGCATGGAGCTGATGAATGCTGCTGCGCCGACACCATCCACATCCCCGCCCCCTTGTGTGTCAGTGGCACCCAGTGCGGCAGCTGGATCCACTCAGGCCCCTGATGTGTCAGTGGCGAATGTATGTTCTTATCCTGCAGTCTTTTTCCCTGCAGGGAATCTCAACGCGGTCGGGACAACGACTTGCGGAAGGGGGGGCACTGGGTATTGGAATAGAATAATTTACTATTCCAACTCCAGTCTGTGCGGACAATAGGGAAGGTGTTGGACTTTAAATCCAACACCTCCCCCCCGCCCTCCGCAAGTCGTTGGTCTGACTTGTGGAGTAATGGTATGCGGAATCACAACGCGGTCGTTTTAACGACCGCGTTGTGATTCCCTGCGGGAAAGAAGATGCGTGGAAAACGTTGTTTACTATCAGTGGCACACAGTGCGGCAGCCGGTTCTGCAACACCCACAGGTGGCGCAGGGCCCACACCCGGGGACGAGGACGTGGATGGGACTGTGGTCAGAAGGACCAGGCACTAACATTCATCACCGCCACCTGGCCTGTGTCTGCTTGGTCTCGCACATGGCCTCATGACCTTCCACTGACCCACGATATGCTCCGATGCACTCACCTTGGATAGCAACATGGACTGCCACTTCCAGATTGATGCCCAATGACAAGGCGACCAGGCTGTGGACTGTACCCTTCCCTCCAGCCCTCCACGGGCCCATATTGTGTAGTGTGATGGCCATTGCCCTGAACCGCTCGAGCTGCATAACTGCACTGGATGTGCAATAAACATCCATTGATGCACTGCTGTGTCATGTCTATCATAAGTCATGTATGCATGTGTGGATAAATGTAGGGACAGTGATTTCCCTTGCCTCAATGATGCGCATCCTGTGGGATGCCAGGCAGAGGGTGCTACATTGCATTTTGTGTACTGGGTCCCGTGGACACTACAACTGGGACACACGCATCACTCACTTCCTTGTCCGGACATGGACTGAATCACGCCCAGAGCCCACATGTCATTGTTGCAAGCCCTGCGCTGGTCCGTCGTACGGCAGGCCAGACCACTCTGCTTATGCTCCGAGGGAGGGCCCTCATTGCTACCCGTCGCAGGCGTACTCGCTGGTGGTGTGCAGGTCACTGGTCTAGTTGTTAGCATGTCAAAGCCACTCCCTGAGGGCAGGTTTGCACGCACACCACAACCATACGGCACATGTGGCTCCGCCAACATAAGGGGCCGACGATGTCACATTCTCCTCTGCCCGTGGTGACTGGATGACAGATGCCACGGTTCCCAATTATAACGGGCACAAGATTTTTATTGCGTACAGGGTTAGTGGGATCCCAGACCTGCGTACGGCATGGGCCGACCACCACGTGGCACTGACTGAGGCGGGCATGCTCTGTGGGCGGCAGGTGCCTTTGTGATACCTCTGCCTGGGTGTACATGGGCGGGCAGGCGCTGTTGTATTGTGCGAATGTGTGTACTTTGCCAGTCCTGTATCTGGACTCTTTTTCAGATGGCGGCTCTGACTCAGATGTGTGACCTATTGGACTACACTACATGCCGGCAAGTGGTTGGAAAAACAGCGGTGGAAGCAGGCAAGCTGTGTGGCCTGGGTGCGCAGGGGCGGCATTTTCTCTTCTTCTCACTTTCTCTCCCCCTCTCTTCTTCTCTCTCTCTTTCTCTCTCCCTCTCTTCTTCTCTCTCTCTCTCTCTTCTTCTCTCTCTCCTTCGCTCTCTCTCTGTCCTTTGATGTGCGCAGGACACACCTTCTCATCATGTTTTTTGTCTTGCAGGCTGTGACCTACAGACTGTCCCGCAGGGAGCCGCAATGTGTCTTCATTTGATTTCGGTGTTCATTTTAATAAAGTTTTTTTTTATGCATCGGAAGTGAATGTGTGATGCTGATTTCTGTGTCGACACATGCATTTCAACTGTTGTGATTGTGCGACATCATGCAGGATAATTTGTACATGTTTTTGTGCAGCTGATGTGGCATGTCTTTGTTGGGGGGGGTGCCAGGGAGGGGTGGTCGGGGGGGAGTGTCAGTGGGTGTTGTGGCCCTCTTGGGTGTCCGGACCGCATGATGTGTGGCTCCAGGGCATCTGTTGCACTTCCGATGTGGCCCTGGGCTGGTCTCCCTTTTGTGGTGCTGGCTGCTGTCCGACTTAACACCAGGTCAGTGCAGGTGTAGATTTCCTGGTGCTAACGTGCCTTATCGCCGGTTTTGTGTTGGTATCGCCGATGTGTCCGGTCGTTGAGAATGTTGAGGTGTGGTTTTGTCGTGGCTTTTGGCACGGGAAAGCCTACTCTGCATCTCATTAGCGATAGTTGGGGGATCCTCTGTGGCGATGTTTTTTGCGGCTGCTATCGCGGGTAAATTGGTGCTGTGGGCTGTTAGCACCAGGTTGTGAATGAAGAGGTAAATTTATCACGACTTTGGCTGCGATAAAGTGCCGATAATTCGGCGATAGCTCTTTGTGAATATGGCCCCAAGATTACTAAACTGGGATAGGAACCAATGAACAGCTGGAATAGAAAGCCCTTGATATAGCTGAAATAGGACATACTGGTATGTTTGGGATACTATCTCTGTTTTATAGTTGGCACTAGCACCCAGTGGCATATTTGAAAAAGAAGCGCTTTGACATGGTTCAGCTAGGAGCCCACGGAACTAGCGTGGATAGAAATCCACGACCATTGCACAACATATCACTTGTAGAGCACAGATATACCGCGTTAAGGGGCATATTAGCAACAACCGGCGATAATTATCACTAAGCGCACTTAGCGCTAGGATAATTATCGCCGGCTAGCGTGCATTTTTATCGCTGAGATAGCATGCTATTAGCAACGCTTATCTCGAAAGTGATAAAAATCCTAGCGCTAACTGCCTAACGTGAGATTATCGCTGGAAACCCAGCGATAATCTCAAGAAATGTGGCGTTAGCTTGTTGATAGGGCCCCACAAATTTAGCCATGATATCCACCTTCCATAGGATATTATGGCTAAGTCAGTCTTGAAGCAGGCGTAAGGAAAGTAGCGATAACAGGGGTTATCTCTACTTTTCTTGCAGCTATGCTTCATGGCGTGGGGCTTGATGATAGGAGAAATTTCGCTTAGTGACATTTCTCCTGTCATGTCAGGTCAGGAACGCCCACTTTGAATCTCATTACAGATGCAAAGCTGGGCGTTAGGAATCCCCACGCTAAAGCAAGGTTTCATGTGTTAGCGTGAGCTTGCTAATTAGGCGATAAAATTATTGCTGCTTTTTGGCCGAAAACGGCCGCAAAAGCAGTGATAATTTTCTATCGCCGCGTTGTAGATATGCCCCTAAAAGTCTATTGGGGTTGTTGCATTGCTTGAAATAAAACAAAAGAACCTGCAGTCGGCTGCTAGATTGCAGTCAAAAAGAAAGATTTCCAACCCAAATGTTCTTCATCTCTCAATTGATTTTCCTTATTTCTGAGTAGAGTTTGTTTTGCATTTCTGTATATCTGACTAGATTCTATGGGGCAGATTTATGTTTCCTTGCGCATCCCTGCAAATCAGCAGGGATGCGCCAGGAAAGATGCGTTACGCAAGTTTACCCTTGCGCCACAACAGATGCGCCGCATTTACAATGCAGCGCATCATGGCACAAGCATAAACAGATGCGTGACGCATCTGATGGCATAAGGGCGGCGCATTGCTGGAGTCGTGTCGCAAGCACGATGCAACTCCAGCAATGCTTAGGGGCTGCCCATATCAAACATGCTGCGTCATGCCTTACGCCTGCTTCAAGCAGGAGCAGGGTTTTGACGCAGCAGCGTCGGAAAAGTGACTCAGTAAAATCTTGTAGATTTCACTGCGTCACTTTTCCGAGGCTTTTTCCGACAGAACGCCCACCCTGCATACATTAAACCTGACGTAGGCTTAATGTAGCGCAGGGCTTTACAACGTGACGTATCTCCCTAGATGTGTCACGTTGTAAATAAGGCACAACATGGCGCATGGTTTACGCCGACGCTGCGTCACAGAAGTGACTCAACGCCGGCGTAAATGTCTCGCAAGGGGCTTGTAAATCTGCCCCCTTGTATCTCCCTCTGCGCTGTTCCTTCGTACCTCCTAGAAGACACAGTTTCACCCTTAAATGCCTATTGGGGCGTTAGAGACATAGATACATTCTGAGAAGAGTTTCTTTACTTATAGTTTGTCAATAGCCTCTCTAATTCGTTGGGCACTCGGTCTCTCGAAGAATCAGATGTGCCTCTTTGTGAAAAGAGCTGGCTTGTCTCCTTTTTACAGTCAGCGTGTGCCTTAGCTGTTGACTGTACGTCATTCTGAGCAGCAAAAATGGAGCCAGCCTCCTGTAAAACACAAGAAACCTCAGATCAACAGGCAGTCTTGCTAGAATAACACCGGACTCGTCACGCTTTATTTTCACAGGCTTTCTTCCAAATGTATATCTTTTGGAGGTGAGAAAATATATTTTCAAGGATGTTTTGTCTTTATCCTTGTGAGATTTTTTTGACAGCTGGTGAAACTGAGAGAGAACCTTCTCCTAGCCTCAGGAATGGAGTCAAACTGTCCTGAAAGAGATGCGAGGAATCTCAAAAATGGACTCGTGGAGATATACTCTTAAAGTGACCCCGTTTATTTTTCTTTCATTTTAAGGCGCAGATAGGGTGATCAGACGGCTTTGTGAATCACGGAACAGTAGAATCGTTTTTTTATCAGTTTTCAAGGGTTTTATCATTGTGAATTTGGGGTGACGTCCAACATAATTAAGGATGTTTCTCCTTTCAATACTGCTGAATTCCATAACAAACCTGGTGGGAATTCAAGCTGACCAGTTGCCAATGGTTTCCTCTGGATGCTGTTGCTCGGAAATAGAGGCTTGGGCATCTGAGGCAATTCCCAGTTGTATCTCGAACTGGCTATTGTATGCAGTGGTGTCGAAAGGTTTCATTTTATCAGTTTCATTTTCCCTGCTTTTCATTTGCACTAACATACAGCCCAGTTTCCAAAAATCGCAAATGCCGCCACTAAGGGCCATATGTAGGAAGCCAAATTGCGATCGGAAATGCTGAAATTCGCAGAATTTCAGCGTTTGCGATCGCATTTTGGGCAGTGTGCTATGTAGCACACAAAAACCCACACGCAAAATAAGGAACTGCAAAATTTGTGATTCCTTATTTTGCAAATGCATTTAAGGAATCCCAAATTGCGATTCCTTAAATGCAATGTAGGAAGCACCCAAATTGTGCGATTTTGGCATAAGGAATCGCAAATTACCACCAACTTCAGGTTGGTGGTAATTTGCGACTTCTTTGAAAAATGCACTTTTTTGCATTTTTCAAAGTGCCATGTGGCGTACATACATGCCCTTAGCGCATGTATGTGCGCCACAATTGCACACATGTTTATTTCAGGGGTGCAAAAGGGTGTCCTATTGACACCCTTGCAACCTTGAAATTGCATTCTCAATTTGCGATTCTCTAATTGAGAATCGCAAATTGAGAATGTCTTTCTATTCATTCCTATGGGCCTTCTAGCCCATAGGAATGAATAGCAAGGTATTCCTTATTTGCGAATCTCAATTTGCGATTCACAAATAAGGAATAGGTGGGATTCGCAAAATATTTTGCTAATCCTACCTACATTGCATTTTGCGATTCTCTAATTGCGATTCCCTAAAAATCGCAATTTGAGAATCGCAAACCACATTTTTCCTACATATGGCCCTAAATCCCATGGAACCACTTATTTCTCCCTACCTTGAAATTTCACCAGGCAACCCTTTTCACAGACATTGGGTGTCCGCTTTTCACAATAGTTTAATCTCTCCATGGTGGATGCATTTAGTGAATGATTTCAGAAAGGCATTAGAACCCAAACGATACTCACAGGATAAAGCAGTGATTGCTGGTGATGCAGGGTTGGGTAAACAGGCCTGGGGTTGTTCTTTTTACCTGGTTGCCTCTCAAGTCTTCTACAGGTTTACATGATACCATAAAGTCCAACATCAACTCTCTTTACATAGGTTTACCACATGTGATGTGATGTGAGCCTTTTATCTCCGTTGCTTCTCATAGGATGCCAGCCTGAATCGTTTATAGGTCAATGGCAATGGGATTGACATAATTCAGTGGTCATAGTTTAAAAGTCTGGCTCAGTCCTTTGCCATATTGTATGATTTCTGATGAACTACAGCATACTTTATGACCAGGCTGGCCAGATGCCAAGTGGTAGCAGCTCGAAGCACTCGCATTCATTGTGTAGGCGCTGACAATTATGTCCATTTATACATAAATAGTTGCTTCTAAACCCTAGGACTGTCCTGCCTGTAAAAGGGCAGAAGGAGAGCAAGAAATGGCCAGTCCCTCAGCTTACTTTCTACATGCATGTGATCAAATCAGCTGCAGGGTCATCAATTCCAATGATCAAAGTGGATCACTAGTCCCAGAACCTAATCTAAGATCAGTCTAATGAATCTTCTTACCACTCTCCTGTATACCACCTCCTGTGCTGTTTAAATTACTACACACTCATATCAAGTAAAACAAAACTGTAAAAAGGAGTTTTTGCTCTCTGCAATGTTTGTTCTTTTGGTTACCTTGCTGTCATTTAGATTTCGAAGGAATAATGGCTGCCTCGCTGCCAAAAACCATGCGTCTTACATGGCCAAAAAGGTTGGTCTGGACAGCTCCTGTTGGGGCAGGACTAAGACTGTTTTATATGTGGTTTATCTCTTCATGTCGTGGCAGAGAGGAGATGGAGATGAAGGGATGGAGTGCACCCTGCACTGCCTGTGTTAGGTTGAACTTTTAGCTATGCCGTCTCACCCACAAGACTCTGAATGGCAACGCTCCATCTTACTTGCAAAACAGGCTCAGGTACTATCGCCCTGTCAGGCTTCTGAGAGCCACAGACAAAGCCTTATTACAGATTCTGTGAATCTGTACTTCTAGATTCAACGGTAGGGATTTTACTTACCTTGCCCCCCTCCATTGGAACAAACTTCCTCTGCAAATCTGTTCATGTACAGAGTTTGGTAAATTTGTAGTACACTGTCCTTGGAGGGCAACTGAGGGGGACATGGAGAGATGGTGCAGGGGTGCATAGCGTCGGATGCAAATGGATGCAGCCCTGACCGACTTGAAATAAGGCAGCTTAGAGGCATGATTGCAGGGCAGATAATATAATGCAACAGTTAGGGGGGCTATCGAGCAAAAAGGAAATGGCTGTAAAAAACGGTAGCAAGTGTGCAAGACGACTGTAGGACATCAAAGAACATGAAAACAGGAGGTAGACAGGAAAATAGAGAAAGGATGATTAGGAGCATGAAGATATGCAGTAGGCTAGACCGCATCACCAGAGTCATGGCGGGGAGTAATATGGCGTGCAGAACTACATGTATTAGGGAGCTTATGAGGGTGATTGGACTGGGCAGCTGGGCATACCACGTGTGTTCAGATGAGAGGCCTCAACACACCCAATAAGCACAGGAGGAAGAGATCTAATGAGGTATCAACATGAGTCTGTTCCACAAGCATGACCTAATCCTGGCATACTGGTGGTTCATTGTCCACGCAGTACAGTCTTTCCAGCATGTTGGACTCCCTGGTGTCTACCACAGCAAATATGAACTGGAAGTGGGACTCTTTTATAGAACACCAAGCTTCTCCCATTCCAAGATGGATTCTGCACCATTTTATACGCCTGTGGGGTCCCGATGCAAGATGGTGAATCTAGGAAAGCAGTGCTTCCGGTTATGCAGAGAGAGACAGTGAAAGAGCACTCAAATGAGGCTTTGTAGGTTGTGCAGGTTCCTTTCCCCTTGTCAGTTCACACCACTACCAACCCTCGTCCGGCATAGCTCTTGTTTTTCCTCTTCTTCCACTTGGATGTGCTCCTCTACCTCCTTCTTGTGCCTATGATCAGTGTCCTTATACATGTCCAGAACGCTAGTGTTGGTCATTGTCAAAGGTGTCCTGTAAATGTCTGTTCTCCTTGTGCTGATGATGGTCTACTTACTATTGTTATGTTCAGTCCTGAATGACTATCTATGATGGTATTGACACTAGTTCCCTCTCACAGCTGTACGAGGCTCCATCATGTACTTAATAACATGTGACTGTGAGTATCATTAAGGATAAAAGGCAGTGAACCAACGAAATGAATCAGAAGCTGAGAAACAGCCTGTGAGAAGTTGGCCTGGTATATGCTGTCCACTAGTTCTAGTGGGCACCTTGCACCAGTCCAAACAACCCTTATTGATGATCAGGTTTAAGACAACCTTTATTGAAAGCTATCCTAGTGGTAGCTATGGAGAGCAGCCTTCAGGCTAAGTCTGGAAGGAATGTAAAGCAGCTTGGTTTACCAGATTATAACCTCCTGAATGACCAAATGAAAGGAGAACCACATCAGGTATTTATATAAAATATATGTATTTATTTCTAAACACTCTCTACTAACCTATTTATGAGATTAGAGCGCAAGGCACAGAATAATACGGTTATTAAACTACAGTAAATAGCACAATATACAGTGGGCCCCAGAGGGGAGACCAAACCATATATTAAGAAAGTGGTATAAGAGCCACGACTTGACTAGACACAGTGCCTAGAGCACGTAGAATCGCTGGGACAACAAGGAACCACAAAAGACAGTGACACATGGGACCCACGGGGGACGTGTGCAGTGTGAGAACACAGCCGCGAGCCACGTACAATTCAATAGGAAAGTCGCGGTTGGAATTTTAAAGAATAAGGACACTTAGGAGAGGACTTTGAGCAAACCCTTTTAGAGTGTTCTAGAGCCAGCACCCACGGGAGCACCAGAGTACTCGTGTTACCTCACACAGGGAAGCCGGGTGCATAGATGTCAAATGGTGTCGGGAATCGTTGTTGATTTCAATGGCGATCTGCTGCAAAGTGCTGCTGCCGTGGAAAGGGGTATGATCCAAGCCTGGATCGAAGATGTGAAGAACCTGAAAGCAGAGGGGGCAGAGTCTGGGTCACTTGCCAGTGACCAGGGGCATGATAGACGAATGCCGAGTGTTTCAGTTGCGAAGAGGTGAAGAGGCGAAGCTTGACGCCACTGCCATGGGGACCAGGAGGTGTGGATGACAACCACAGTCCGCAGACAGGCTGTCCCACGAAGGATGTCGAGTGCGAGGGGGGTCGGTGTCCGGATCGGAGACCAACAAGCCTTGGCGACGGCAACCCACGCGGTGGGAGAAATTGGCTTCGGTGTGGATCAGCAAGGTTCTGTGGATTCCCCAAGCGATGGAGAGTCAGGGCACGTCTGGGGCAACCAGGAAAGCGCATTGAAAGTTAAAGTACCCTTCTCAGGGACCCACAAGTCGATGGACAAGGGATCGCGAAGGGACCTCGAGAGGAATCACTCAATACCAGCCCACGGGTCACTCAAGGAGTGTAGGCCAGCAATCTTCAGTGGAATCACTGCTCGGGGTCTGGACTACAAGTAGCCCAAAACACAGCCTCAGTGGTCGCCAAAAAGCGTATGCTGCTGCAAGTGGTCGCGGTGTCCAGGGGTTCGGGTTACACTGTCCCCACGAGGGCTTTGGAACTCAGGTTTGCTGAGAGCACGGCGCGGCCTCGGGGAAGCTTGGAAACCCACCTCCTGTGTTGCAGAAACTTTGGAGACCTTCAGGAGCTGCGTAGCTGCCAACCAGACAGTTGCGTCTTTGGTGCCTGCCTTGCAGGGGAGTAACTTCTTTACTCCAAGGGAGATTCTTCGGTCATCCAACATCGTGTAGATAGTAGAAGTTCTGAGATTCTGTAGCAGAGTTTCGTCCAGGTAAATCTAAAGTCCTGTAGTCAGGGGTTCCTACTTTATACCCAAGGAAGAGGAGGGCAAACTCTGGGGACCCACCTATGGGAGGATCTGGACACAGGGGTGGCTACACCCATATCCTTTGTCCAGTTTCACGCCAGAGCAGGGACTGTTAGCCCCTGCAACCGGTTTGAGCTGGACTATGCACAAGGACACCAAATGTGCCCACAGTTCAGACTTCAAAGCACTCTCAGAGTGCACCCACCCAACCCCAATACACTAAAGCCTGTCTGGGAGGTGGTCACATCTCCCTGTGACAGGAAACCTATTGTCCAGGCCTCCCCTGCCGGAGTTTTGTCCAGCAGCAGGAGGGCAGACTCGTGTCTGTGGCTGGCAGCATCCATTTTGTGATGCCAGGGCTTGCAAAGCTGGTACCGGGTATACCGGTGCTGTCATATTTCTCCCTCTAGTAGGGTGGAATCATACCTCCCACACCAGTTACTGGTGTGGAGGTATGATTCCAAGGTGTTTGACACCAAACACGACATGTTTCCGTGCAGCCATTCCAAAGTTAGCATTTACTGCGAGGTTATAATGCACTTAAGAGTATATGGTCTGGCTGCATCACAGACAACCCAGGAATAAAGATACCTTACACAGGCTGCTGTAGCAGACCTTACACAGGCTGCTGTAGCAGACCTGTTGTGTCATTTTAAATGGCTTCCCAGGGGTGGCACAATACATGCTGCAGCCCCTGGTAGGCCTCTGGGGTACCTATGCCCTAAGTACATAGTATACCATATACTAGGAACTTATAAGGGTACCCCAGAATCCAATCTGGAGTGTACCTAAAGTACATGCAATCATTTTATAGAGGAAGCAGCTAGGCTGGGGCCCTGGATAGCAGGGGCCCAACCAGACTAAAGTCGGAAAACAGTGAAACATCAGCAAAAAGTGGGGGTAACTATAAGAAGCAGATCCTACTCTCCTACACAGCCTGCCTATCAGGATATGTCAGTCATATGGCATGTGTTTGGCACTACATGATCTAGTTACCCTTGCTCTTTAAAGGACTGAGGTCATCACCCTCAGCAGTGTGCCCAGGACTCTTGCCTTTTTGCATCTGTAAGATACCATCATGTTCCTAATTCTCCTTTAAAGACACACAGATCACACCAGCACATACAAGTACCACATCTGCATGGTGCATAAAACACTGCAGACTCCAACAACCTAATAGAAGTCCCTCTCATCACCACTCACAACCCATGAGCGGCTCAGACCTTGCACCTTAAGACTTATGAATCCACCTGGCTGAGCCCATGATCAGAGTTTCAGATCCTGGTTGGTTCACTCAGCCTTTCCGGAAACTGTTGTGGCATTAGCAAACTGAACAGAAATGCCACTACAGTTTTCTCACCAATTTCAGGTTGAGTGAGTACTGCTCCCACCACCCTCAAATTTGCGTGGGTCATAGGATCGTCTTTCTGCAAACAAATCTCTCCCCTTTTTCATCATTGTTCTCAACTAGTGGACTATGCTAGCAAAATAATAAATAAACTTAGAATAGAACTCTACGAGCCATAATAATGGCCCTCCTAATCATTATCAATTGGGCTTTTACCATTTACCGTAGGCTCTACTAAGTTCAACTTTAGACCAAGCCAGGTTCCAGATATGACATACCCCAGATACGACACTAAGCCAACTCTTAATGGGAACTAATCTCTCTTCACCAGCAACCCACTCTCCAGTACACTTAATCCAAAACCCTATTATACCATCAATCAGAATATGATCCTGTAACAACGTAAAGTGTTCCACTCTCGCCAATACACTTCCATGACTCTTTGGCAACATGACACTTCTGAAGATAATCCAAAAGGCATCCTCTAAACCTATATGTTCCTGATGGACTGGCAATTGAGGTCATGGGCCTTGGCTCAGGACATGTCAATATTTATATATAGCGGAGTTTTTCTCCCCCGACTGCGGACTCCAGACAGTCACAAACTTACTTTCAAATCATAATTTGTAAATAGCAAAAATATAGTAAACTAACATAAAAATATACCTTAACCAGGTAATTAGTGTTAGCATTAGAAATTGGTCAGATTGTTCTCACAATTCTTATTCCCATAGCAACTATCCTGCTACCAATCTATTCTCAGTCATTCTCTAATAATGTTATCCCAAGGCTTTCTATAACATGTCTATGCTTGCAAGTTTATGAATGGATTGGATCCCCTGTTAAAATATCAGAAGTTGAACTTGTGTAAGGAATACTGGATTGTTCCTCAATGTTGCCTGTGTAGTGTCTGTGTTCACTTCACAATGTTTTTGGGGTCTACATATGGACCATAGGATGGCTGTATCCTGTATCCAGGAGGCCAGTGAATCACTGACTGACCACATAGACTGATTGACAGTACATGCCATTGTCACCTAGTACTTCTGAGACATTAGATGTGGCCTGATTCGCAAACTGCAGTTTGTAGTAATTTTTGTAGTACACACAGAGTACTATAAAGTACACCATAAAGTGTCAATTTTGACTATACCCATACGTGTGGAGTTCTCTGCCCCGACTCCGGAGCCTCTGCACATGTAATTATTGATTTTGTAGTAAATGTGGGAGGGACACAGGGGAGTTAGTGGGAAAAGGGGCAAACTTACTACTAAAGGGGATGGAAGGAGTATTACGGATTTAGAGATGATCAGGGTGGGGTTTAGGGATGGACTTTACCTATCCACACAAGAGTACACCATTTACATTACTATGGGGGTGGAGACCAGTAACTTACACTTTTGTAGTAAGGTCACGCTTGGGGTTTGTGAAAACTGAAAGTAGTAAACTTACTTCAAAGTATAAACTTCCTCAAAGTGTAACTTATTTACCTTTGTGACTCAGGGCCACAGTGTGCCTCCCAGGCTTCCAAGTAAATCATCATAGACTCCACTGCAATGTAGGTGAACTCCTGTTCAATGTGAAAACACGGGTTATACATCTACTGAGTCTGAGTTTGTCAGCCGCGGTCCACATTTTATGGGGATCTTGTCTCCACACTCTTTGTCCAGTCCTCCACACAACAGGGAGCTTGATGCAAGTGAAGGAAAGCACAAGACACAGATGATCACATGCTTGTGTTTCCACCTGTCCACTCCCGAAGGCCGCAGCCTCCAATTTTTGGATTTTTATCATTTATGGTTTAATTGTGGGGTCTGTGTTTCTAAGAGCAGCAGGATTAACAAATTGTTTCATATCAAAAGATTTTGAGTTGTTGGCAAGTGGGAGTAGTACTTGATCCCTCCTGTTTAGCCACACTTCTTCCTCACATCATATAAGTCCATTATGTCCTTAGTGCCACTGACATGTAGATAATCCAGGAGGAAATGAGATATACTGCATATTCCTTCTTAGTGTATGTCTGCGTGTCCTATGCACGCCCAAATAAACTCAACAAAGGTGGCACAGCAGAACCAACGACATAGTTCTACACAAGCTCTTTGGAAGCATGGCTTCGAGAGGAGAAGCTGCACTGATAAGAGCGATAGGAGTTCACCCACCTTTACTGTGGGGCTCAAGGCTAACTCTTTGAAATTCACCTGCCCACTCTTACTTACTCTCTTTCAATTCTTGTGTACTATGCCTCACGCTCAGGGCACCCCACCTTTATTTTTAAAATTTCTCTCTTTGCTACATTAAACACACAATTTTTCCTATAATCTGCAGAGTTCAAAAAAATTGTCTGTATTTTTTATTCGAACCATTCTCAGCCTAGGATCACTTGATCGGTATGTCGATACACCGACTCTGCAATGTGGACCAGGCATCCTCCAGTGTATTTAAGTTCTTAAGTTGCGCTTTGACTAAATAACTATGTCTTTTGGCCTACAGTCTTGAAAATAAATGAAGTAGCCTGCGTTTTGTTCTCCCCTAAGCACCATCACTCACTATAAGAATTTCCTGCTGGATGGAGGGGTTCGGTACACATATTGCACAGTCCATCGCTCTCGCTCTTGTCTCCAGCCCACTGCACAAAGGCTTCTGCAAAGTCTGCTCTACAGCTCACAAGGTATCCGACAAAACACTCATCTCGTAAGAACTGGGAATCAAAACACACGTGTTCCGGATCCTTCTCGGCATGGGTCATTAGAAGCCGACGTGCCTGAGTCTGCCTGAACTCTGTGATCTGGGCCTATGCAGGCCCACGGTCAGGCGCAGTTGCTGACGACCTAGGTAACAGTTACAATAGCAGGGAGCCTGGAATGCGGTCTAAGACAACATGGCGGCCATGTTACTGGGGAGGAAGCTTCCAGAGATCCCTGTCCGCCATTCTGTCAAACGCCGCTTTCAAATGGTTCTCATCGCGCCCAGAGCGCGCCCCCGTCCTTCACACGGCAGGACTCGCTGCCTGACCCCCGTGCAGCCCAGTGGAATAGCCCACGTCCAGAGACTTTCCCGAATCCTCGGTCAGAAGAACTCAGAAGAAGTCTGTTGGGGTCACAGAAACTCCGGCCTTGCACATGCCGGTCATGCTTTTAATATTGCTTCAAGAACAAGTACAAAAATATTATTTTCACACACGTAAGACAGTAAACCATATGTGTTTGATGGTTATTGGGTGTGGCCGCGCGCATTCTTCTGCAGCAGCTGCCGGACGTGTCCAGCTGCGGACACATATAGGCCCACACATATTTTTGGACTAGTTGAATATAGATTTAGATGACTGTGCAGTTAACTGAGAAATAGTGTAACTTTAAGGGTTAAGCACCGCGTGTATTTCGGAATGGACATTTCCTAAGAAGGACAGGGTAGCAGTCTTTGTTTGCGTGTTAACATATTGTTCCCATTGCAAATGTGTTATTACAATAACTGATAGCAACAGAGCCATGATGGGTGTTACTGCGGAATTTATTTTACACTCACAATATTGTAACTTTTCAGTAAGGCATAAAATCTATTTCCTGCGGTAGACGGATGTCTGCGTTGCTTCTCGCTGGTGCCGTGGATGTCAGTCGATTTCTGCAGACACATAAAAACTATCTAGAAGAACATTTAAATATACCACCCTCACATTTACACTAGATTGCATCAAAGTCAAACTATCTAACAAGAAAACACATCCCCTCGCACACAGGTGGCACAGATCACAGTTCCTCAGTGGGTCTCTAGAAGGGAATTTTAGAAGACACACACATTCCCTGAGCCCTACCCTGTTCAATGTCTATGTCCGCCCCCTTGCAGAGGTGGCTAGAAGGAGCGGACTAGCATTGGTATCCTACGCTGACGATACCCAGCTGGTGGTGGCTCTCAATGACAACAGTGGTCTGGAGGCTTATCGCTTTAAACAGACACTCACTGACATCACCAACTGGATGACGGCGAATTTTCTCCAACTTAACGCGGGGAAAACAGAGATACTGCTCCTGGGGAAAAATACCGCGTCCTGGGGTGACAGCTGGTGGCCTGATGTCTTGGGTCAACCTCCTAAGCCTAAGGAATGCGTTAAAAATCTGGGAGTCTGGGTGGACTCGGCACTGAGGTTTACGTACCACACTAAAACGGTGGCGGCCACCTGCTTCGGCATTCTACGTAACCTCAGACCTATTTTGAGGTTCTTCGACTGCCGCACCCGCCAGTTAATTGTTCAGGCGACTATCCTTTCAAGACTGGATTATGCCAGTTCTCTTTTATTAGGGGCGAACCTTGCCGAAACCTCCAGACTACAGAGAGTCCAGAATGCGGCAGCCAGGGTGCTGGTAGGTCTCCCTCGACACTCCTCGACGACCGGAGCCCTGAAAAAATTACACTGGCTCCCGGTGGGTAAAAGGATCCAGTTTAAGGCATTATGTTTAGCCTTTAAAATTCTTAAAACCGCCTCTCCCCCAATGCTGTGCCCCCTCTTGTCGGAGTATACTCCTAGGAGGTCGCTTCGCTCAGAGGGTCAACATCTTGCGATCATTCCTCGCACCAGACTGGCCAGAGTAGGCGGCCGATCCTTTAGCTTCTTAGCTGCCAAGTTATGGAATAGTCTTCCGGAATCTATCCGTGGCATGCAGGACCTTTTGACCTTCAGAAAGGCTATCAAAACTCACCTTTTTCAATAATTGTTTCCCTTTCTTTGCGCCTCTTTCTCTCTGCAATTGGTTTTTTCGCAGCGCCGGGACGCCTCTTGGCTGGGGCAGCCGTGCGCTATATAAATTACCATAACATAACATTAACATTAACATTGTGTCACAGATATAAAACTGTCTTCGCCACCTGCAGAGGTATCTATCTATCTATCTATCTATCTATCTATCTATCTATCTATCTATCTATCTATCTATCTATCTATCTATCTATCTATCTATCTATCTATCTATCTATCTATCTATCTATCTATCTATCTATCTATCTATCTATCTATCTATCTGTCTGTCTGTCTGTCTGTCTGTCGGTCGATCTTTTGTATGTGTAAGTATATATATACTCACACATACAATATATATACTGAAAAGACCAAATGTTAAAGTAATGTTATAGTTAGGTGAATTTCTCAGTGACTTGAATGTTTTGAACTAAATAAATAGAAATGTACCAGCGATAGGTAGCAGCGCTAATAAAAACTTGCGCCTATGTTATGCACTGCTCATGAACACACATATGATATCACTCATGACGTTCTATGACATCATTTGTGAGATCCCTGATGACATCTTAAATGACATCATCCAATGAGTGCGCTAGTTTGTTCTATAGTTTACATAGTGGTGGTAATTTTGTACAGTGTGGGTCCAGCTAATGGGTGAAAGTGTTTACAAAACACATCTCCTAATGCACCATAGGTGTGTAGAGGTATTGATCATGATATAAATGTTTGTGTTCAAGACTACCAGGTGACAGTTGATGACTTGTCTTCATTATGTTCCACACAAGGATTTTGGTACTGCAGAAAAAGATTTCAACAGGAGTAAGATTGTAAGTAGTAGATAATAACTTGTGTACGCTGGCTTGAGCTATTAGAACTGTCAGCATGACAATTTCTACATAACTTAGAAGACTGTGTGCACCAGGTACTAACCTATATAGATGTGCTTGTTTTGCTAGTGAAGATGGGATATCTGTAATGTTTTCAAGACTGTATAAAGGGTGCAGGTAGTAGGATGTTTAACACCTTCAGATCTTAGTTATTTTTAGCCAATAGTGCCTTTTTTGACAACTGTTGCATATAGTGTACACTGTTCTTAGTAGATATTTTTTAATAGTCTGTGGTGTATTTCTCATGAAAGTTTCACTGTTTGCAAACAGTGTGGTATAAAATAAACTTCCTCCATAGAGCAAGCACTGATTAAGGTACCCAGTTCCCTGCTGATATCAACTACTTTTCTCAATGTAGGTTCGGTGAGTTTCAGGTGTTTGTTACAGATAAAAGCTGTCTGTAGTAGGTCATTTGTTATGTAACTGATAGTCACTATTTTTTAGGGACTTGGCTTTCTGTGATCAGTTGTATGCAGATTGAACACTGTACTCAATGAGAGTTTCGTATATATCTTTAGTTGATTGTTATAGTGAACTATGCTAGCTGTAAAGTGTATGGTATAGTGTCAACGTTGCACATAATGCATACTTTCGACACCTAAGGGAAGTGTGTATGTGATGGCAGTAGTAATGGCTGATATTCTTCTGAGCTATTGTGAACTTACTGTCAGGCCTCCAATGCCATAGTAATTTGTAGACCACTATGTGGAAAAACGAAGCTTGGAAGATATCATCAGCGGTGTCTTCAG
Organism: Triturus cristatus; assembly: GCF_964204655.1. NCBI lineage: Eukaryota > Metazoa > Chordata > Amphibia > Caudata > Salamandridae > Triturus > Triturus cristatus. The sequence goes on along the minus strand of NC_140583.1, from coordinate 138,469,458 downwards.
TGATATCACCAATCATCTCTTTTTAGATATCGTCAGTAATATAAATGATGTCATAGAACATTTCATGGGTGATATCATATGTGAGGTCATAAGCAGTGCATGGCGGAGGCCCAAGTAATTATTAATGATGCTAACTATAACCGGTGAGTTACTCAGATTTCTTTGTTCTAATGTTGTCACTGAGAAATTCACCTGGCTATAACCTTACTTAAACCTTTGGTTTTTTCATTGAATTTCTAAGTTTTCTTTTTAAACAAAACCAAATAATTGTATCCACCTAACTATAACGTTACTTTAACCTTTGGTTTTTTCAGTGAATGTCTAAAGTTTTTTTTGTTTCAACCTCTATTTTTATTACACCTAACTATAATGTTACTTTAAACTTAGTTTTTTTCAGTGAATTTCTTGTTTTGTTTTAAAAGTAAATTAAATATTTTTTGAGTGCATATGTGGTAGAAAAACTGAAGAATATCTCCGATGGGCGCACATTAGTTAGGTGATAAGAGTCCATAATAGGATGTGGAGAGGGACTGGGCTCTTTGCTGAGACCTCTGACTTTAATGACAGGTGCTGGTAGTAGTGTATGGGGAGGAACTGCCTTCTCTTCTGAGGACTCTGTCTCAGATGATGGGTATGCGTAGTAGGGTGTGTGGAGGGTCTAGCCTCTCCACTGAGACCCCTACTTGGATGATATGTGTGCGTAGTAGGGTGTGGAAAGGGACTGGCCTCTCCTCTGAGACCTTTTTCTCAGATGACAGGTGTGCATATTAGGGTAAGGGGAGAGACTAGCCTCTCCGCTGAGACCTCTCTCTGGGCTGACAGGTATGTATAGTAGGGTGTGTGGAGGGTCTGACCTTTCCTTTCAGATCCCTCTCTCAGATGACGGATGGGCGTAGTAGGCTGAGAGGAGGGACTGACCTCTCACTTCAGACCCCTCTCAGATATTGGGTGTGCGTAGTAGGGAGCAACGAGGGACTGGCCTCTCCTTTGAGATTCCTCTCTTGAATGACGGGGGTGCATAGTAGTGTAACCCTTTCTAAGCCAATAGGTGTAAATAGTAGATTCTAATAAACAGCATCTCTACTAAGAATCCTTCCTACAGTAACAAGTGTGCATGCCACATTGGATTGAAAGATCACCTACTCCCTCATATTTTTCACAATCCTGTAAGAGTCTCGCGAGATCGTATCATTTAAAAAAAGAATTAACCTTCTACTCATCACACTACTTATGTCTTACACAAGCCCTTTGTAGGAAGCTGGCTTTGTAAACACTATACCAAAATAAAATATGGAGTGCACACAGTCCAGGGGGACCCCAGAGGTATAGGAGAGGCGAAATTAGAAAAGTACCAACAGCTGTTTTTGTGGTAGTGTGGGCGAGCAGTTAGGCTTATCAGGAGGGTGTGTTAAGCATTTATTGTATTCACTCAATCAAGGACCGATCTTAGAACCAGAATCCAGACCAATTGGGTACACATAAAAAAGATATACTTATGTTTTATTTCTAGAACCAAGCAGGACTTGCTACAGGTAGGTAAAATATACTTGCAGTTGTAAAACTTTACAAGAAAATGCAATTGGGAATGGATTTACAATCGTTACAGGTTTGCATATGCTTTAAAAACAGTTTAAATTACATAAAAATTACTTTTGATTACTTTTGTGTTACTTTTGGATTACATCGACTACTCGGGGTGGTATGCCTAGATATTTCACCGTGGATCCTACAGTACAAGGTAAGCAAGACTTTTTCAGGTTTGCAATATAGTTTCACACAAAAGTTCACCTCGAAATAACCTTTTTAGGAACAAAACTCGTAACATAGGCTCCTATGGGGAAAAAAGGATCAACGGTTCTCACGTACGGGAGTTTTGGGGGTTGGGACCCAGGTACTCCAAGGTCCAGTTGGGCTCTCAAGTTGCATCACCTGCGGGGCTGGGGCAGCTGGGTACAGAGTGCAGGGGCCCATTGTTAGCTAATACGGCTAGGGGGCACATCTGTTGTGGGCTGTTTAGGGCAGGCCACTCAGGCTTGGGAGCCAAGCTCCTAGGGTTAAGGTCAGGGCAAAGGGGGTCCCAGGTTAGTTCCAACTCTACACTACCAGCAGCGCAGGGACGGCCGGTTGCAGGGTGCTTAGGAGGAGTCGGGAGGCCAAAGCAATCCTATGGAGGTTGCTGGGTTTGGATTTTGGCTGCAGGGTCATTCCAGGAAGTCTTCTGGGAGGAACCAACAGCTGGGCAGGTTAATTTTTATGACCCCTGAGCAACCTAATGTCCAAAAATGTCAGTACAAAAGTACAGTAGTGTTTCTTGGTCTTTTTATTTCCTCTTCTTCACACGAGAATAGATGATCTGAATACATTCTGTAGTCACTTTTGTCAACCCAGTAGCCAACACGTATTTCGTCATTAGGCACATGAACCACTGACTTCATCAGGGTTACAAAAATAAACCACAAACTGGTATTACAATTCGAAACGTAACTATGCACACCATAGTTCCCAGTTGTCAATTATCCAATATGTAAATAGAAATCCCCTTGGATTCTACAATATACTGCCAAAAGTCAAGACCTCTGGTGGGTTAGTAGGTTAGATCATGTACTCTTCTATATTTTAACATCTATGTACTCCCAAGGGTAATTGTATTATGGATAAAATTAGAAGCAAAGGAACAAACATCCATCATGTGTCATGTAGACATGCTGTACTAAGGTTAGTACGTTATCCTACTTAAAGCCAATTAAATCCAACTCTAGTGAAATAAGCATACAACAATATGACAAGCCAGTAGGCATGTTGTGTCATCTAACAACACCTCAGTGTTACCTTATAACCCTTATATTCATCTTAGTGTCTAGAAGTACTCATACCAGCTAATCTGTTCTTACGAATATTTTACTATAAACTAATGTCGTTGTAAACATATGTCAGTCCCACACGTCTTCATAGACCTGGTTATAAATGTATAACGAATACAGAAATCAGTAACCCAGTCTTAAATTAATGTATCTAAATACAAGATATCCACGTGCACCAATATAGCACCAGTCATAAATAAGTAGTAATCTTCCTCCTTATGTATGTATTTTCATTCCTATACATAATGTATCAACAACCTACAATTCAAGCCAATAAAACATTATATTCTGCAGTTATCTGTCTACTAGTTATTTTCTTCTCATGAGTCAGTGGGAAGAGCAAGCACGATAATGTAATCCATTCATCAGTCCAATATCGCTAGTAATAATGAACCAGATACATGCGGTTTACTCAATCAATTTAGATTAGTTTAAAGGTTCAACAATCACTACCAATAAACAAAGTTCCAATTCACCTTATACAAGCACTTGTATATGAGTCTGTGAGAAAAGTACAAGGCTCGAGATGGGTTAATGAGAATACCGGAGCCATCAAGACAAAAAACAGGTGAGTGCGTTGGTATCTCTTATTCGTAAACTTATTCAACAGTCAGCACCACAGAAAAGCAGGTAAGTTGAGGGGCTCGGGGATGTAGGTGCACCTCAGGTCCTGTTCTCCAGGGTGCAGGGCGGCCTTATGCAGGGGTTCCAGTTGAGATCGGATTTACCAGGCCACTTGCAGTTGGGGGTTTCTCCATGCAGAGGCTGCAGGCAACGTTGTGGGTTCCTGGAGGGATCAAGCCATGGTGGACTTGTACTCTGGAGCACTGGAGGACCTCGCTGGGACTGATGGGCCACTTGGATTAGGGCCATAAGCTACGGGTACAGTAGTGGTTCCAGACGTAGAGTTTCTTTGTCCTCAGCAGGCTCAGAGTCTTTCTTTGGAGTTCACATGGAACAGAGCTGCTTTTCGCAGGAGATCGGGTCTTTTTTGAAGGCAGTCAGTCCTCCCAGGGATTCTGGAGGTTGCTGGCTGCAGAACAAGTCGACTTTTGGTGTAGGATCTCTGAAGACTGCAGACGGGCTGTAGGGTTGGGGCCAAGTCAGATCTTCTCCACAGTCTGCTCTGCTGTAAGGCGTCTTCTGTCCTTCTTCGTAGGTTGCAGGAATCTAGGGAGGTAAGGTTCAAGGTCCCCCTAAATTCAAAATTTAGGAGCTTTACATGGGTGCGGAGGTTGGGACCAATAGGTCCCTTCCTTGGGTTGAGTACAACCCCTCTTATGCCATCCTCCAGTGGGAGAGGGGCAGGAGCCTCTCTCTAATTGGCTAGGTCTCCTCATCTTCAAGACGGAGGGGACTGAAATGTGTGCTTCACCACGCCTCCCCCACCTGAGGGGTTAGGAAAGGTGGGCACAGCTCTCCTCCTAATTTGGATTTACTGCCAATTCTCCCGCCCAAAGTAGGGGTCAGTACTGGTGGTAGCCAGTTTCTAGGGGCATCAAAAAGCAGGGACAGCTTACAAAGGCGGCGGGCATTTGAAACTTCCCCTTCGTGGGCCAGGTCCATCCTGGGGGAGGACGCATGACACCAAAGCCCAGGATGAGCTTTATTTCAGGACCTAGAAAGTGGAGGCCCTCTACCCAGGGGTCCAGAAACCTGTCTGATGGTGGCAAATGGCAGGCCGCCATTCAGGAACCAAACCAGGGCTGATCGTTTTTCAGGGGGCATCTCTAAGATGCCCTCTGAGTGCAATTTACATTAAATCCCACACTGGCATCAGTGTGGGTTTAATGTGCTGATAAGGTTGCTACCAAACTTCTAGATTTTTGTAAAGCCATTATGGAGTGGTGGACTTTGTAATAACCAACTCCCAGACCATATACTCATTATGGCTTTACTGCACTTACAATGTCTACGAATGGACTTGGACACTGTAGGGGTACAGTGCTCAGGCAACTGTGCGCTCACATGTGGGCTAGTGCACTCTGCTATAGGCGTGACTTACCTAGGCCCAAGGCAGTGATTTGCAGGCGTGGCACTCAGGGATGTGTGCCATGTCGACTCTACACTTTTCTCTGCACCGAAACTTGCAGCATGCAATGGTAGTGTGCGGGTGTGAAGGTGCAGGGCCTTTAAGGGTGGCACAATAGGTCCTGCAGCCCTGAGAGGCCTTCCCTGGTCACTGTGCCCTTGGTACCCCTGGCACCTTTTACAAGGGGCTTACCTGTGGCCAGAGATGTGCCAATTGTGGGTACAAAGGTACAGATTTGGGAAAGAACGCAGGCCCTGTGAACTTGATAGACAGGGACCCAGGGCACATCAAATCAAAGTGCATCAAGTGTCAGGCAAAATGTGGGGGGGGGGTTACTGCAACAGAAACCCACTTTCCTACACCCTCTCAAAAACAAGGGCCGCATATGTTTTAAAACTCTAACAGCCGGCCAATTAGAGCGCTGGCTCTCATGAGACTAGCGGGAGCCTGCACTCTCCAGCAAAAGCTTGAAGGCTTCCAGGAAAAATTGGCCACTCGACCACCAATCACAGTGCTGCTTTTTTTAATTTGCGCTCTCGTGGGAAACTGGCGAGAATCTCACAAGCCCAACAATCCAACCATCTATATTTTTTTGACCCTTAATATCTTAAATAGACTGAAACTTGGTGGAATTCTGACCAACAGTTTTTGATGTAGCCCGTCTTAAAGAAATCTATGGAAAATGCATGGGGAATTTGTGTTTTGGGACCCCTCTTTTTTCTGGGCCCTCGCTTGACAGATCACCCCAAAACGTTACAGTTAGGAGCTGATAAGGGTGAACTCTATTTCTGTAAAGTTTTGTGAACATTCGTTCAAAGTTATTAGCAAACCGAAAATCACTTAATCTATGGAAAAGCAGACCTAACTATAACAACTAATGGCGACTGCCACTAGGTAATATACATATATATGTATGTATATTACCTAGTGGCAATCACCAATATTAGTGATAGTTAAGTCTGCTTTTCCATAGACAGAATGTTTTTGGCGTTGTGGAAATAAAATGAAAAAAATATATAAGGGGGCAGCAGAAAGGCATGCAGTCCGCCTAAGTTTAGAGAGGAGGTGTCTAAGAGATAACTACTGTGAAGAAAAGAAATGTTTATTGTTTTTAGTACATTTTTACGATCCTGGGGCACGCTCGCTGGATCGCGAATAGTTAAAAGACGTAGATGAGTTCTCAATAAACCCTATTAATAGGAATGCATATTTTGGTGCTTGTTTTTGAGAGAAATAGTGCAAGAGATAAGTACTGTGATGAGTAGATGGTTACATTTTTATAGGGTTAATTTGATCTCAAAAGCATCCTGCAAGACTCGCATGGGGAAGTCTGCCACAAGGTGTTTGCAATCCCGCAATCCTCTCCTGAGATTCACATGGAAAATACTAATTTTATTTTTTTATTTTAAAAGTTTTATATAGCACTAGCTTGACCCGTGGGTATCAGAGCGCTTTACATATACACAGGAGATAAAGGTTGCATTACATAGCATGATCTAAGGAAGCAAAAAACATATAAGCAAAAGCAGAATAATTAGGCAAAAGAGTGAGAGATAAAGGTTGCATTACATAGCATGTTCCAAGGAAGCAAGAAAGATATAAGCAAAAACATAATGATTAGACAAATGGTGAGAGGGAGGGAGGCAAAATAAAGTAGGTGGTTGGCACAGTCCAGTAACCACCTATCCTTGATGGTCAAGTGAGGGGGGAGTTAACTAGGTTATCAAAGTCTAGGTTAGTTGACCTTGGTCGGTAAAGAATTTGTTGAGGAGATGGAGTTTCAAGTCCCTTTTGAAACAGGAGAAGGAGGGGTTGCATCTGAGTTCTATAGAGAGTGAGTTCCACATCCTGGGTACATTACCAGAGAAGGATCGACACTGAGTGATTTTCCTTTTCACTTTCGGAGGGATGAGATGAAGTGAGTTGGAGCTTCTGAGAGTTCTGGATTTTCCTGCTTTTACTAGTTTACTGTTAAGGTAGTTGAGGAAAGGTAAGTGAAGGTTTTTTTTCTGATGCAGGCCAGTTTGTAAATACATCTACCTTCCATGGGAAGCCAGTTGAGGAAGTTGAGAGCTGGTGTGATGTGATCAAATCTTTTTACACCAGTAATGAGTCGGGCTGCCATGTTGAGGACTGACCTGAGTGGAGATAGGTGAGCTTTCGGTGTCCCTGTTAGGATGGCGTTCCCATAGTCCAGTTTGGAGAGGACTAGGGATTCTACAATGTCTTGAGATCATTTTGGGGAATGAAAGGTTTAATTTTCTTGAGGTGTTTTAGTGAGTAAAGCGCACCTTTTGTGGAGTTTTTGATGTGGTCTTTCATTGATAAGTTCTTGTCCAGGTTAATGCCTAGTGACTTAACCGAGTCGGATAGGATGAGGGAGCAGTTTAGGGCATCAAGATTCTTGACCCAGTCTTGGATTGGTCGGTGGTTACTTTTTGGAGAGAACAGTATTAATTCTGTTTTGTCTGGGTTCAGCTTTAACTGATTTGCGTTGAACCAAGATTGGATCTTGGTTAGTGTGACATTGAGGTGACGGATGTAGCTGGGAGATTTGATTTTGTAGTAAATTTGAGTGTCATCTGCATATAGGTGGTAGTCAACTCCTGCTTGTTTCAGAATGATTGTCAGGGGTTCCATGAAGAGATTGAAGAGGGATGGTGAGAGGATTGATCCTTGCGGGACCCCAAGTGTGACTTGTGTTGGCCTCGAGAGACAGGAGTTGGTTTTAAATTGTTGCGAATGGTGCTGAATGACGGAAGTAAACCATTTTAGTACTAAGCCATTAATGCCAGAGCGCCTCTTCAAAGTCTCAAGTAAAGCTGATTGATTTATTGTGTCGAATGCCGCAGACAGGTCAATCAGGATGAGGAGACAGGCTTCGCCTTCATCTAAGGCTCTGTGGATATCATCAGAAATATTGAGCATCGCAGTTTCGGGCTACAATCTTTCCTGAATCCCAATTGAAAGGTCGAGGACGTTGAAATCATCAATGTGTTTGTTGAGTTGTTGGAGAACGCACTTCTCCAATGTTTTAGCTAGGAACGGGAGGTTGGCGATAGGTCTGAGGTTTTTGAGATCATTGGGGTCGGCTCCTGGTTTCTGGACTAGGCCTGCCACGAGGTATTTTATGATCCCACTGGAGTCTCGAAAGATCATATGGGGAGAAATAAAAAAAGGGCCACGGCTCAACCAAGAGTTACCATTCTTATTACATGGTTGAAGTGATGTGATTGAGTGCAGAACTAGAAATAACTCACTTTGTCGTTGCTGCTTTGGAGGAGAAGGAAGCCTCTTTCTCTTTGAGTTGTACTCAGTAGAAGTTAATCTATCTGGGGTTGAAACATACTGCTGTGGTCATTTGCATTTATGAAAGAAGTTGAAGTTCAGGTATTTAGTAATATATTTCATAAACCTTGTTGTGAAGTGTCAGTAAGTGTACTAATGTTAGGAAACGTATTCTACACTATGTTTACTGAGTGAAAAGTTGGTTGGGGAGGAGTAGATGTGTTAACACAGCTTTTGAGAGGTACAGATTAGAATGTAGAAAGCTGTGAGCAAGGGTTGTAGATTGTGTTATAAAATGAAATGTACAGACTACGTGTACTTGTAAGTAAAGGAAGCAGTGTCACTGAAATTATAAAACAAAGAATGTAATAATACCAGCTGTACTGTTCTTATGAGTCTGATTATCCATGTACTTTAGCCCTATGAAATGTTTGAGTGGTGATATTTCTTTTTGTAGAGCAAAAAGCAGCGGTGAGTATTAGCAAAGGTGTCTGAAGAGGAATGTGTTAATTTATAACTTTTTATGAAATTAGGCTTGATGATGTTAAAATGTATTTGTGAAAAAAGGGCACCGGGTGAGTGTGTGGAGTTTCTCAGGAGAAAAGAATAACAAGTTACAGGTGCGTTCAATGGGGCAGATTTATGAGCCCCTTGCGCCACTTTTGCGTCACTTTTCCTATGTTAAAAGTGACGCAAAAGTGGCGCAAGGGGCTCATAAATCTTCCCCAATGTATATATGTATTTGTGGTTAAAGAATATAGAACGGTTTAGAAAATATACTGATGTATCAATGTTATTAATTATTGACAAGTATGTAACTTTTATAATTTTGGTTATTTTGTCATTTTTTAGGAGGAAAATTGAAACTTTTCTCTGAAAAAATAATAATCTGCTTACATAAGCAGAAAATAAAAGTCTGTTAAAACAAGCAGGATTATTGTGCCATTCAGCAATAACTACCTCTTCAGGGATGTGTATTCAGGTTGGAAGGATGTGGAGGCGCCTGTACAGTTAGGTAGTTCAGCAACACGAGCTAACTCTGCATGAGCTAGGCTTTGGGAACTGCAATTTATAGATACGCTGCCTGGCTGAGACTTTATTTCCACCTAGCCCGCCATCACATACCAGGAAATTGAAGAGTCTTTGGCAGGCTAAGGTGGCTAAAAGACTGGAAAAGCAGAAAGTATGGGTGTATAGTAGCTGCTGATGAGCATTAGCTAAAATGTTACATATTTTAAAAGTGATTTTTTCCTTGTACTATAGCTGTTCTTCTAGTCTGTTAATTATAGTACTTGTAGTTTTGTATTGTTGTTCAATTATTTTGTTGTAATAAAATTTTAAAGTAACTTTGGATTACTTTCCTTAATACTTATGGATTTCAAGTTTACTACAGTAATGCAATATGCATATTCATGTTGAGGGACTGTGAATATGCTACTACATGATAATGTATGTGAATGGCACTATGCACCTTTTTATCCTACAGCGACTTGATAATTTGGTAACTTTTCATGCAACAGTGAGGTGTTTCTATAGAGATTAGTTGTCGTGCATGTTGTAGTATAGGGAACTCTGACATGAGAGTGGTCTTGGCATAGAGGGTGGTGCATCTTTATTTTATAATACACACTGCCATCAGCTACTGTGTACAATCTGTTACATATGGGTGTTTCCATTGTGAGGCAACTGAAACAGAGGTGAGCATGTCTCCACAATCAAATATGGACACCAGTTGTCCAAAACACAGTTCACGAGAGAGAAGATACTCAATTGTAAACTCTACTTTGGACATTAATTAGTATGAAGAGAGGTATTTGCAGAGACAACAGTTTCAACCCATAGCCTACTTTGAATATATGTTACTCGGTGTGATGCCTCACCTCAGAGGGGGAGTGTTTTGTCATATCATAGTCTTTATAATTGTTATGCAAGATAGACTTCTGAGCCTACCGGGAATTTTAACTCCATACTTTACTCGTACATCTACCATACTGGGAAGAGCTGTGAGAGGTAAGCCACTTTTCACACCCAAATGTGCACACTGTCATCCATCCAAGAGTCTAGTCACAGAAGAGAGGCCAGTTTCTCCTCACACAATACTACTCAGTGTTATCATGCAAGGAACTTGTGTCAGGAAACAGGGTAGTCTCTCCCCACTGCCTATTAGGTATATGTGTCAGCATGAGAGGAGGTATGAGTGTGGAGATACATTTTTCTCAAACATTACTACAGATACCTCTCACTCTGGTAAGATGTGTTAGCGGATAGGTCACTTCCTTCCCAGACAGCACTGCAGATCACTGTTGTTCTAAGGAAAGATGTCAGCACAAAGGTCACTGCTTCACTACAACGTACTACACATCCATGTTGTCCTGGACATATGTGTTAGTGCTGAAGACAATGTTTTCCTACATACTACTGTATATGTCTGCCATGCTGGAGGGAGCTGTGAGTGTACAGGAAAATCCATTCCCACACGCTAATATATAGGGTGATTTCCCTGGGGAGCGGTCTCAGTGGGGAGGCTATTACTTGTTACACCTACTATGGAATAGCGAGGTCTTACATGTGAGGTGAGTACCTTTCACACCCTACTATTCATACTACTGAGCTTGGCGAAAGGTGTGATTGGAGAGGCAGTGTCTCTTTACAGCACACTCTACACACTGGTTACCTTCATGCAAGGTGCTAGTGGAGAGGCCAGTCTCTCCCGTAACCTAGTAGTGGGTATTGTAAGGGATAAGTATTATAATTAAGGAAAATGTACATTTTTCTCCTAAAGTAATTTTACAATTTTGGAAGTACAAAAATCTGTTGAATATCATTTACACATATTACAACAGGATATGTTCAATTACAATGCACATTGTATTATAAAAGTACACTCTAGTGAGACGCTTGAAAGCGTAAACAACAAACACTGTCTCCTCACAGTGGACACCGAGGTCTTTGAGTCAGACTCTCGTGAGAGGCCCACGGGACTCAACAATGCAGTGTTTGAGAGTATTGTGGCTCTCACGGCGTTTCGCAGGAGTCAAGAACAAAAAAAAGGGTAACAAAGTATAAACAACATATATATTGAAAGCATAGGCTAGCTCTGAATGAGCTTTTTTAATTAACATCTTTGAACAACTTTTTTTGTGTTTTATAACATTTTAAACTTTGTTTTTCTGATTTTTGAAAAAAAAGGTACAACAAAAACAAGAAACGGAGTAAAAAATATCTTCTTCAAAACAAAAAAGAGAAAATTCTAGATTTTTTACTTTTTAAACTACTGAGTAGGTAGGCATTTATGATCTTGGACAAGCTTGTCCTGTGCAGCCCTGCTTTTCTTAGAAATAAAATGATCTGCTTACATAAGCAGCAAAAAAGGGCTTTATTTAAATTGGCTGAGTTGTTATTTGCTTAGTGTTGAGTACCTGGGCAGGCATATTGTCAGCAGGTTAAATATACGTGGACGCCATTGAGGAGTTGTCACCCTCTGTAGCACGGGCATATCAGCCCGAGCTAGGCACTGAGGGTGCATAGCTCCCAAATGTTGCCACATCCCTGTGGTCTTCATGCTGTATTGCTTGACCCGGCTGCCCCTATTGAACTCCTTTTTGTATACTTTACATAACACATATTTTGCAGATACGTTTTTTCCACCTGACCTCATTTAAACAGATTGTCACTCCTAGGACGGCTTCAGGTGGCTGAGTCGCAAGACCAGCACTAAGCTGTTCATCTGAATCTGAGGATGACATTCTGGTGACAGAAAATCAGAAATGTCAGAGCGGTAGCCAAAAAGATCTAACCATCGAAAAATCCATAGCCAAACGTAGCAACAAGGAAGAAATCTTTTTTATTCTATATAAAAACATCTATATGAACCAATCACAATACTTCCTTGGGATGTCTTTCCTCTCAAGTATGTCTTTTGGGTGTCTCGCAAGAGGCTTGCAAGATTGCAAAAAAAGTGGACTTTCTCAATATCTCAAATGCAACAATAAATCAACAGTTTTTTCTAGCTTAAAAAACAGTTCTTGTGTCTTCTTTTCTTCAAAATTTCTGAAATAGAGTGTAATGAACTTCATTCCAAATATATGATCTGGTGAGTGAAACGCGAGAGCTGGATAGGAAGTACAGCCCCCTCGTAGTCCATATAGGTGACTGTGTGTTTGATTCCCGCGATGGTCCACGAGAGCCGTAGGTTTGTAAATTAAATAATTAATGCACTGGAATGACTCAATTGTTAAAGAGTAGCATCAAATAATAACTTACCACATGAAAAAGAACTCTGTACAATAGTTTAGAATTAAATGTATAACTCTACAATCTTGGGAGTCTCCTGTACACCACCTGCGAACCTCTTGCAAGGTCGATCACGCCTTATAAATGGATGTACATAGTCAGCACACATAGTTTACAGTATAGAAAATACTGCTCTGTATCTTTTTGAAATATAAATATGAAATGTATGTAAAAATAGATATAAAGACTATGAAAACTATGCTTAATCCATTTTCAAAATGTAAGTTACAAAAATTAAGAAGATGATCACTCTCACCACAAACATTGTTGGAGTAGTTAGTTTCTATATATATTGTAACATATATATACTTTTAAATCTTCTAATTCACTCAAACAAAGGTCAAAGGACATTTATAATTAGGTGTGATAGAAGGATCTTTTTTTGTTAAACATAGAAATTTACTGAAAAAATCAAAGGTTAAAGTCATTTTTTAGTTAGGTGAATTTGTCTGTGTGAGCATTAATATTTTGCACTTGAAAATGCAGAAGTTTACCAGTTATAGTCAGCAGCACTCACTATAACTTGAGCCTCTGCCATGCATGGCTTATGACCTCACATATGACATCAGTCATGATGTGTTCTGTGGCATCATTTATGACATCACGGATGACATCTCAAATGATATAATTAATGACATCAACTTCCAAATAACACATCATTGAGTTCCTTGCACTAAGATTTGATGTCTCACTGGTGACCTGAAAAAGCAAGAAAGCATTTGAACAGCCAGTAGATCTGACATTGGCAAGCTGATGAGATGGTTAATCTTATGAAATCTTTATTGCAAGCATATGCGAAAGAAATGCCACTAAAAAATAGAAGCTGGCTAAAAAAAATAACTATTGCATATAATTTTAATAAAATACTAAGACCCTGAGAGTTGGTTGGATAAAATACGATGCTCCAGGGTTCTAAATTTATCTGGGGATATAAATTGCACCTATTATGAGTTTTCAGGCAATAACATGCAGATTTTGGAGTTTACCACACCAATCTGAATGTTAGGTAAATACTGTACAGGTATGATTTAACTAAGAGTGATGTATTTAACGTGCCTGGTATTTACTGAGTGCCGTAAATACCATCGAACTCAGAATTGTGACCCATGAGCAGCAGGTTTAGGTGGGGGTCGCAAAACACCAATCAAATCAGAATCAGTGCCCAAGGTGTGCTGCTTTGCCGGAAGATGTACTTAGAACAGGAGTAGAATCTCTTTTTAGTTTCAATGCACATCAAAGAAAAATATGATTCTTATTGCGACAAAGAAAATATTTTGCTAACTTTGTTGTAGATTGAAGGCATAAGTTAAACACACAAGATTAATGATGAAAAATGAAAAAAGGTTATAGAATGGAAAAAAATAGCAAAATAGTGAATTGACCCACCAGCTCCAGTACAGGAATTTAATTTTTGGAAGCAGAAATACACATGTGACCAGATAAAAAAAAAATCATTATCAGAGCAAAACAGCCAATGGATGAAGAGGCTTGACCCGCAGCCCCTTTATGTTTGTATGCATTTTTTATATTTTTATTACGTGGTAGATGGTAAACAACTAAGGTGTTTTGAGGTCAGACCTACAAAGAAGTTGATGAGGCATTTAAAATCATGGTAACAAGAAGTAATACTGGGCAGTGTGAGTTAGGGAATGAGGTGTACAAATGTTTCCAGATATTCCAATGTCAAGGTTTTTTCTCAATTTAATATACGCAGTATACATTTGCTCCATCAACAGTGATCTCCTAATGGCCATTTGAGTAGAAACAGGACTTTGTTGTTTTAATTTTTTTTAATTCATTTTCAAATTCTATATATAAGTATAAATGCAGAAATTTGAGGGAGAAAGAAAGAAAGAAAGAAAGAAAGAAAGAAAGAAAGAAAGAAAGAGAAAGAAAGAAAGAAAGATTTTATACAGCAGGCTTTTCCAAAGTAAGTTCTGGAGGGCCGGATTCATGCCAGATTTTTAACATATCCCCATTTTGACAACAGACAGACAGGGTATAGAGGATAATAGCAAATGTCGTCCATTAAAAGTAGAAGCGGTCCATGAGAAAAAAAATGGCAGTTCTACAGCGAGGAATGTCAGAGGGAAGGGGTGGGGAAGAACAATGTTATATAAAGTCACAAGAATCCAGACCATTTGCGGCATATGCTAATCTGCAGATCTACGTCCAATGACTGAAAATATGTGAAAGGGTCTTCGAGTGTGGCCCTTCGAACAGGTAAGTGGAAAGTCATCAGTAACAGAAGTTTGGCATGCGATAATACTACATTCAGTGTGTTACCTCATGCAGAATTTTTGCTTGTGTTTCCATGGGACACATTCTCCGGGTCAGACCTGGTGCAAGTTGTTCCCACAAAATGGGCTGGTGTTTGGGAATGACGTGTAGACATTGGTACCACTATTTTCTGATGTTCTCCTGATTCCAGGGGAGATCAATATGGAGTCATAGACCTATACTTATAGTATTAACAATTTTCAATCAATTAGGGTTTGTAAAGCACGGCAACTCACCCGTGAGGGTCTCAAGGTGCTGGGGGGGGGGGGGCTGCTGATCAGTCTGAGCACTGGCGTTCAATAAAAGAGCCAGGTCTTGAGATCCTAACCGAATTGGGTCAGCGACATTTATTGTCAGAGGTGGAGAGGCACGGTGTTTCAGGTCTTGGCAGCGAGGTAGGAGAAGGATCTTCCTCCGGTTCTAGACTTGTGGATATAAGGGACGGTGGACAGGGCCAACTAGGTGGAGCGGAGGTGTCTGGTGGGTATGTAGAATGAAAGGCGTGGTTCAGGTATTCTGGTCCTGTGTCGTGGAGGGCTTTGTAGGTGTGCATGAGGTTCTTGAAAGTGATTCTTTTGTTGACTGGGAGCAAGTGGAGTTCTTGGAAGTGTTCAGTGATATGACTGCGGCGGGGGATGTCGATGACCAGTCTGGCTGTGGTATTTTGAACGTTCTGTCATTTCCTGAGGAGTTTCTGGGTAATGCCGGCGTAGAGTGCATGCCGTAGTCGAGTCTGCTGCTGATGTCTGCGTGGATGACCGTTTTTTTGGATTTGGTGGGGATCCATCTGAATGTCTTGTAGCACAGGTGAAGCATGTGGAAGCATGATGAGGATACAGCGTTGATCAGAGAGTTCATTGTGAGCGAGGAGTCCAGTATGATGCCGAGGTTTTGGGCGTGGTCCGTGGAGGAGGGCGGTGCCCAAAGCGGAGGGCCACCAGGAGTTGTCCTATGCTGAGGAGGTGGGTCCCAGGATGTGGACTTCGGTCTTGTCTGAGGTGAGTTTGAGGCAATATTTTTTTCTTCTAGGTGGCAACGGACTTTATCTTGCTGTGGAAGTTGTTTCTGGTAGTTGTTGGTTCGTTGGTGAGGGAGACGATCAGTTGGGTGTCGTCGGCATAGGAGACGATGTTGGGTCCGTAGTTCCTGACGATAGCAGCAAGAGGGGTCATATAGACGTTGAAGAGCGTGGGGCTCAGTGAAGAGCCCCGGGGTACTCTGCAGTTGATCTCCATGGGTTTGGAGAGGAACGGAGGTAGACTGACTCACTGTGTTCAACCGGTGAGAAAGCAGTGGATCCAGTCCAGGGCCTTGTAATGCATCTCCTCAATTTTGGCTGCATCATTACCACACAAGCATTAAAGTGGCCAATAAGCATGTTAAAACTTTTTGAAAGTTTTAGCTTACATGTCTTGTGTGGTAGATAGTTACCACAGAACACACAGGGTTTATTTTAGGTCAACAATACTGTGATGAGCGTTGGCTCTCATGGAACAGTCTGACAAAATTCAGGCATGCTGCTGCTATCAATGCAAACAGCACAGAGAATATAGCAAAATCCATGTCTAAGACAAATTTAGCAATGGGATGAAAGCTAGAGCTAGAGCCTTTAGTCTCTCCCTGAACTTGAAGTTGGCAGTGGATCTCATAGAAAAAGTAATAGATTTCCATAACGGTGAGGTCAGAGTCAAAGAGTCCAGGCCTCACAGTCTCTGTCTCCAGTTTCATTAGGAATCAATAAAGAAACCAAGGGCAATAGCTGATGCCTTTATTGGAACCATACTCAAAAAGCACACTGGGAGATAAATAAAGAAAATCCGGGTTCCCTGTGGGCCTTTCATTCCCACTGCTCAGCCTGGCTGGAGCATTCTGAAAAAGCAGCAGGGTTTTTTCAATGTATAGTCCGAAGAAGAACCGGATACCAAGGATTCCCAAAGTCTGGAGTTGTCCAGCGAAGGTCCACAAGGGTCGGAGCCATGCCAGATTTTCAGAATAATAGCCCATAAGGGAAAAGATTTCACTCCATGTAACTTTAACTCTTGTAAATATGATGTAAAGCTGGACCTATGTTGGACAGCGCAATAACAGTGCTCTGCATTTTTACCATAATCACGAATATTAATTCACTTATCTGGCCACACTTTAATATTAGTGTAAGTATGGAGAAAAACTTTATATATCTGGTACTGATGTTCAATGGAGGCTGAAACATTACTTGCATACTGTGAACTGTTTGTTAACAGTGAATACATTTATTTTTTGCCTAAGTTCAGATCAAGGAACAATGAGCAAGCAGCTTATTGGGCTCAGATCAATCAGAGTAAGTCATACGAGCAAGTACTATGGGGCATATTATCAAGAACGGCGTTAAAATTATCGCTGCTTTAGCGGCAGGAAACTGCCGCTAACGCGGCAATAATGGGCTTGATAATATGCCGTTGAGAATTCCAATAGAAGGCCATGTTCTGGTGTGAACCTGGGTTTCTATTGGAATTCTCAAGGGCATATTATCAAGCCCATTATCGCAGCTTTAGCGTCAGTTTCCTGCCACTAAAGCGGCGATAATTTTAACGCCGTTCTTGATAAAATTGCCCCCATGTCTTTTCCTGCCTGGCTCCGGTAAGGCATGGGGGTCAGGGGCAGAAAAAATAAACAATGATTCCATGCACAGGAAGAGAACTCCCTGCGGAGAGCATTCTGTTTAGGGTTTTCTGCTAGCCATTTTGTTTATATACAGTGGACTTACAGCTCGCCCATAGCCTACAATTTGTGAGCTTCAACGTCGCTCTCATTTCCTTCACTTCATTTGTCTTGGCATGACTACGTCATGTCCTCTTCTAGTGTTTGGCCCTCCCCTGGAACATGGAACACATACTTGTGTCCTTCCACTACTCCCATATTTGGTGCTATTTTTTGGAGATTCAAGCACTCCATTTGAGAGCTTGTGTTTTCAGTCTGTCTACCATAGCCCGTCCATGTATTGCTTCTTTTCCCTCCCACTCCCCTGCCCAACAAAGTAAACAAATCAGCTCATCTAAGACAGTGAAAAGGTCCATCATTGTGACACAGAATATGCATATCCTTCTACTGTGAAGTGTCGCTGTGATTCTGTGTGACTTCCAAATAAAGAATGCTGAAACATTGTTTCTTGTACCCCAAACACCATTTAGTGAGCAAAACATTGTTTCTACTACATTCTTCTACTTTATCTAAAATACAGTGCACACCAGTACAGAGCCTCTGGGAAACACTTCCAAAATCAATGGGAGTGGCTTCTATTCATAGATTAAGGATCCCGTAGACCTTGAAATGAGGCTCTTACTTAGGACTTGACTGCATTCCGATCAGCCACTGCACACTATGGCACTCTATTCTACTCTGCACCGCTGAACCCTATGTCACTTTATCCTACACCACTCTACTCTACTCTGCACCACTCCACTCTATGTCACTCGGGCAGTGTGTCACCCTACTGCTCAATTACTGCGCTAGAGGACAACAGAAAGCCGTTTTTTAAGCGAACAAAATCGTTTTAATAATTGAATTGTGTTTATTTGTAATACTGTGTTTTAAACTTAGAATTTTGCAGTCAGCACACTTGGTACTTACCCACATTTTCTCCAGCACACACGCGCTCGATACCTGCCGAATCAGGGCAAGGCACCGAGCACCAGGGATTTAGTGGCGGCCATCTTAGGGCGGGACAGAGCGGTGAGAGCGCTCTAGGCTCAGGGATAAAAGGAGCCCTCTGACATTGTTTGGCGGATTAGCGAGCACTCGGGCAGTGTGTCACCCTACTGCTCAATTACTGCGCTAGAGGACAACAGAAAGCCGTTTTTTAAGCGAACAAAATCGTTTTAATAATTGAATTGTGTTTATTTGTAATACTGTGTTTTAAACTTAGAATTTTGCAGTCAGCACACTTGGTACTTACCCACATTTTCTCCAGCACACACGCGCTCGATACCTGCCGAATCAGGGCAAGGCACCGAGCACCAGGGATTTAGTGGCGGCCATCTTAGGGCGGGACAGAGCGGTGAGAGCGCTCTAGCCTCAGGGATAAAAGGAGCCCTCTGACATTGTTTGGCGGATTAGCGAGCACTCGGGCAGTGTGTCACCCTACTGCTCAATTACTGCGCTAGAGGACAACAGAAAGCCGTTTTTTAAGCGAACAAAATCGTTTTAATAATTGAATTGTGTTTATTTGTAATACTGTGTTTTAAACTTAGAATTTTGCAGTCAGCACACTTGGTACTTACCCACATTTTCTCCAGCACACACGCGCTCGATACCTGCCGAATCAGGGCAAGGCACCGAGCACCAGGGATTTAGTGGCGGCCATCTTAGGGCGGGACAGAGCGGTGAGAGCGCTCTAGGCTCAGGGATAAAAGGAGCCCTCTGACATTGTTTGGCGGATTAGCGAGCACTCGGGCAGTGTGTCACCCTACTGCTCAATTACTGCGCTAGAGGACAACAGAAAGACGTTTTTTAAGCGAACAAAATCGTTTTAATAATTGAATTGTGTTTATTTGTAATACTGTGTTTTAAACTTAGAATTTTGCAGTCAGCACACTTGGTACTTACCCACATTTTCTCCAGCACACACGCGCTCGATACCTGCCGAATCAGGGCAAGGCACCGAGCACCAGGGATTTAGTGGCGGCCATCTTAGGGCGGGACAGAGCGGTGAGAGCGCTCTAGCCTCAGGGATAAAAGGAGCCCTCTGACATTGTTTGGCGGATTAGCGAGCACTCGGGCAGTGTGTCACCCTACTGCTCAATTACTGCGCTAGAGGACAACAGAAAGCCGTTTTTTAAGCGAACAAAATCGTTTTAATAATTGAATTGTGTTTATTTGTAATACTGTGTTTTAAACTTAGAATTTTGCAGTCAGCACACTTGGTACTTACCCACATTTTCTCCAGCACACACGGGCTCGATACCTGCCGAATCAGGGCAAGGCACCGAGCACCAGGGATTTAGTGGCGGCCATCTTAGGGCGGGACAGAGCGGTGAGAGCGCTCTAGGCTCAGGGATAAAAAGAAACAGTCTTTCTCCGCGATAGCGGACGCGTTTTTAGCGGACGCGCCTCGTCTTTGCCGGAGTCCAGCCAGAGTCAGCCCGTCTGTGCCCGTCCGGGCCAGGCCGGGACATAGGGCGAAATACTCTGCCCCTTCACTATACGGTATGTTAACAGGTGCCACACTTAGGGCGTTACGCCCCATTAACCATGATAACTGCATAACCCTGAATCCGTTATTAGCTGGCTTACAAACATGCCCTGAATGTACCCTTTCTCTGACTAGCTATCAGCCCTATTCTGAAACCCCTCAGGGTACGGTTATTAAACCTTACCAGCAGGGAGAGAGTCCTAACAATTTCATATTCTACTTGGTTAACTGTCGTTCACTACCACAACACAAATTAGACATTTTTCATCTTTTAATGGAAAAAAAGCCTATCGCCATATTCTTAGCCGAGACTTGGCTTCATGACGGATCAGGTCCAGACGTTGCTACTGCCCTCCCCCCGAGTTATGCTATTGTAAGGAGGGACCGGGTAGGCCAAACAGGAGGGGGTATCGCCATTATTTACAGTAGAGATTTTGTGTGCAACTTTGAACCTGCAGACATTCCTAACTGCGAAGCGGCATCATTTAAAATTACCCTCAGCCCCAATTTTACCTTCTCTGGCGTACTGATCTATCGACCGCCAGTAAATAATCCCTCTTGGTCAGATAATTTGGTAAACTTTATCCTACCCCAACATCTAAATGCTCAAAACTGTACTGTACTTGGAGATCTAAACCTTCATTTAGAAGATGACAACAACATGACCTGCAAAAACTTTATAGACGACTTTATGGTTTTAGATATGACTTTACATAACAGGGGTCCAACTCATAAAGCTGGACACTTGTTAGACCCTATCATATCAAACATGAAAGAACTCTCATGGCTTAACACTACTCCTGTTCTCTGGTCAGATCATTTCCTATTACGTTTCGCTATCTCACTTAAACCAACTAAATGCCCTGTTACGACTCCTTCAGAATCTTTTAGGGGAAATTGGAAATCTCTAAATTTGGAGGATCTCAATAATGCTTTGAGGAAAGATCACCCATGTTTAGATGGAGATATGGAAAGTATAGCAGAAGCTACACAAAGATGGTTAAATGGTGCAGCGGATTCCTGCCTGCCCCTATCCCGTTGTAAAGGAAAAACACATCGCCCTCCCGCCCCCTGGTACACAGAAGCTCTTAAGAAAGAAAAATCCACATGTAAGACCCTGGAGAGGCAGTGGCGCAAAAACTAGGAACTCCATCAAAAAGAAGTCTACCGAAAGGCCAGAAATAGCTATCATTCAGCATGCATGAAAGCTAAAGCATCCTATGTTACTACCAGCATTAACATGGCCGTAAATAAATCCCAGACTCTTTTTAATACTGTCAAAGAACTGGCTGGTGAGAATTCAAGAGCGGAACCTACCCCTCTTAATACCCAGCAGTGTCAGGACTTGGCTTCGTTTTTTACCGATAAGATTGAGAACATTGTCTCTAATATCAAAAGGGACAGCACGACCACGCATAAACAATACAACATCCCTCAAGTCCTCAGAGGAAATTGTCATCTTGATGCCTGGCCTCCCATTAATCTGGATACACTGAAGGAATTATTAAAATCGATCAAATCGGGTTCCCCACGTGACACTATTCCTATCAGTATTTTAAGTAAATTAGAGGACTCTGCTATGATCTCCATAGCTGAGATATTGAACGCCTCCATTGAGCAGGCCACAGTTCCTGCTCTATGGAAACATGCTATGGTCAGTCCTCTACTCAAAAAGCCGGCCGCAGACCCTATGATATTGGCCAATTACCGTCCAATTTCATTACTGCCTGACTTCTCAAAAATTCTGGAGAGGCACATCCACAAGGCACTCTCAATCTATGTGGAAAATAACGAGCTTCTTCATTCGTCCCAATCTGGGTTTAGGAGTGGTTATTCCACCGAGACGGCCCTACTCGGGGTCACAGAAAAGATCAGGGAGCTCATGGATGACGGCCAAACGGTAGCATTGGTCTTGTTGGACTTAAGTGCGGCCTTCGACACCATTTCTCACTCCATACTGCTTGACAGGTTGGGGGAGAATGGTGTCGAAGGCAAAGCACTGGAGTGGATTAGATCATACTTATCCCTCCGCACTTTCCAGATCTCCTCCTCGGAGGCATGCTCTGAGATATTCCACTCTCCTCATGTTGTGCCACAGGGATCGATCTTGAGCCCTTTGTTTTTTAATTTGTACCTACGACCATTAGCCAATCTTGCAGAAAATGTTGGTCTTATTTTAATGACTTATGCAGATGATTCTCAAATCCTGTTTTCACTTTCCAAATCTGACTCATCTGCTCCTTCTGCATTGAAAATAGGCCTTCAGGAAATATTTAATTGGATGTCAGCTAATCAACTTAAATTAAATGGGGAGAAAACAGAGGTCCTCCTCTTAGGGAATAGTAAAGATCTCTGGAGTGATCCCCATTGGCCATCATCATTTGGTAAATTTCCACCTCCAGCTTCTCAGGTCAGAAACCTTGGGGTCATCATAGACGACAGTCTATCTATGACTCAGCAAGCCAACAAAGTGGCAGGCATATGTTTTGCCATCCTTAAATGGCTTCGCAAAATTGTCTGGATGTTACCACCTACTACCCAGAAGACCGTAGTCAATGCCTTAGTGACATCTCGGCTTGATTACGGCAACATCTTGTACCTGGGCTCAAACAAAGCAGTAATAAGACGTCTGCAATTGGTGCAAAACGCTGCTGCCAGACTGCTCTGCAGAATCCCTAGATCCGCTAGGATCACCAAACATCTTAGGGACCTGCATTGGCTCAGGGTTGAAAACCGGATCCGTTTCAAAACCCTGACCTACCTATTTAAAATCAAAGCTGGTACTGCCCCCAAATACCTACAGGACCTTGCTAAGCCCTACCTCCCCAATCGCAGTCTTCGTTCTTGCACTGCTGCGAACTTTGTGGTACCAAGGTTCAAACGGGCTAGAATAGGCGGGAGATCATTTTCCTATTTGGGCCCAACTCTGTGGAACACTTTACCCATTCATATACGCAAGGAGGAAAACTACATGATTTTTAGAAAAAGTGTAAAAACCTGGTTGTTCGATAAATAAGTGCCTTAATTGCTCTCTATCCAGTTGTGTTTTGTGATTCGCTGGTCCGGCGCCGGGAAACCCTTTGTGGGTAGCTGTGCGCCTTACAAGTGTTATAAAATTAAATTCATAGATTAAGGATCCCGTAGACCTTGAAATGAGGCTCTTACTTAGGACTTGACTGCATTCCGATCAGCCACTGCACACTATGGCACTCTATTCTACTCTGCACCGCTGAACCCTATGTCACTTTATCCTACACCACTCTACTCTACTCTGCACCACTCCACTCTATGTCACTGCACTCAATGGCACTCTATTCTACTCTGCACCGCTGAACCCTATGTCACTTCATCCTACACCACTCTACTCTACTCTACACCACTCCACTCTATGTCACTGCACTCAATGGCACTCTATTCTACTCTGCACCACGGCACTCTATGTCACTGCATCCTATACCACTCTACTCTACTCTGCACCACTGCACTCTATGCCTCTGCACTCAATGTAACTCAACTCTATGCCATTACACTCTCCTCCATTGCACACTGCACTCTATGCCACTGTGTTGTACTCTACACCACTCTACTCTACCAGAGCACTTACACCACTCCACTCCATGCAAATGCACTCTACACCACTCTACGCCACTCCACTCTACACCACTGCACTCTATGACACTTTACTGTATTCTGCACCACTCTACTCTAACATTGCACTCACACCCCTCTACTCTTTTATGCACCACTCTACTCTATGCCACTCCACTGTACACCATTCTACTCTGCTCTGTATCACTCTACTCTATGCCAATGCACTCCAAACCACTGTGCTTCACTCTACACCATTTACTTCATGCCACTGCACTCTACTCCACTCCATTCTATGCCACTGTACTCTACAGCACTGCACTCTGCACCACTCCACTGTACACCACTGCACTCACCGCCACTCCACTCTACACCTTTGTACTCTAAGCCAGTCATTTCTACTCTGAAACACTCTACACTACCAATGCCCTCTACACCAGTCCACTTTTTTCTGTACCACTCCACTCTACACCATTGCACTGTACACCACTCTACTCTACTCCTAACCACTCCACTCTATGTCACTGTAGTCTACACCAAAGCACTCTATGCCATTCTCTTCTACTCTACACCACTTTACTCCCCGCCACTGCATTCTGCAACACTTCACTCTACATTACTGCACTCTACACCACTCTACCCTGCTCTTTACCACTGCACTATATGCCACTCTACTCTACACTATTGCACTCTTTGCCACACTACTCTACTCTACACCACTGCACTCTACACCACTGACGTGTACTCTGCACCACACCACTCTATGACACTGCACTCTTCTCTGAACCCCTCCATTCTAGGCCAGCCCACTTTAAACGACTCCACTTTATGCCACTCCACTCTATGCCAATCGACTCTACAGTACTCTGCACCACTGTACTTTATGCTACTCCACTCTACGCCACTCCATTCTATGCCACTATACTCAATGCCACTCTTCTGTACTGCACCACTCTACTCTATGCCACTGCACTCTACGCCACTACACTCTAGGCCACTTCACTCTACTCTGCACCACTGAACTCTATGCCACTGCAAACTGCACTACTGCACTCTATGCCACAGCACTCTACTCTCTACCACTCCACTCTACACCATTTGACTCTACTCTGTACCACTCTACTTTACGCCACTGCTGTCAATGCCGCATGTACTCTACGCCACCCTACTCTACTCTGTCATGGTGTCGCTGTTTATTTTTTGAACGGATTTACGGGCCGCCGACTTGGTGGTCCGCAAGCTCTATTTAGATGTTGGCGGGTCCATGGACGAAAGGCCGTCATAGTCCCGCCAACTCTGCAGGCTTTCTCACCCGCGTCTACGGCATCATAGATGGGAGTCCAGCTAAGATGACCACCGAGCAAATCACACTTTGCCTTTCCCTCGAGGTAACTTTGCCAAGAAATACCTCCTCCTTTGATCTGGCAGAATGGAAGGAAATTGTGTAAGAACTAACCTTTTTTATTGTTTTCCACTTATGTTTCATTCTAGAACTCCATCATCCAGATCCCTTCTTTGCTGCTCCAACTACACCATGACGCTAAATGATTCAGTTGTCCCCGGGATCTAAGGTAAGCAACTTTTACAATTGTCTTACTATGAATCGTGTGTTGACAATTGCTGTAGCCTCATTAATTTTTTCATTGCTGTTACACACAATTATTTCTTATGTTTCATACAGTAGTGTCAGCTTTCCAACGTATCAAGTTAAAATTAACACACCAGTATTGACTAATCCTGGGCGTGACACTACGCTTCGCCCACGTAGTGTACGTAGCGCTGCCTGCTTCGCAGTTTTCGAAGTAGGCGAAGCAGGCAACGCTACACACACGCCAGGGCGAAGCGTAGTTGCCTGCCACCCACCACCCACCTCCCGCCCGCCCTCCTTTTAAAACATACCCTAATTGTAAATTAAATAAAAGTAAAGACTCTTACCTGAAGCGCGGCGTCACCAGGGCTCCCTCTTCCTGGTTTCCAACTTCTTCTGACAAATGCGCATGCGCGGACGCCCGCGCATGAGCATTTCTCGTAAGAAATGCGCATGCGCGGGCGTCCGCGCCTGCGCATTTGTCAGAAGAAGTTGGAAACCAGGAAGAGGGAGCCCCGGAGACGCCGCGCTTCAGGTAAGTGTCTTTACTTTTATTTAATTTACAATTAGGGTATGTTTTAAAAGGAGGGCGGGCGGGAGGTGGGTGGCGCGTAGTGGGGCTATGCGGAGCACGTAGTGTGCGTAGATTGGGGCACACTACGTGCTGCTTCACGTAGCCCCACTACGCCCACTACGCCCACCCTTAGTATTGACACTTAAAAAAATATGGGGCATATTCACAAGGATTTATCGCTGAGTCATCAGCACTTTATCACAGCCAAAGTGGCGATAAATTTACCTCCCCATTCACAAGCTGGTGCTAACAGCCCACAGCACCAGTTCACCCGCGATTGCAGCCGTAAAAAACATCGCCACAGAGGATCACCGCAACTATCGCTAATGAGATGCAGAGTGGGCGTTCCCGTGCCAAAAGCCGCAACCACACCACAACTCAACATTCTCAACAACCAGCCAGATCGGCGGTAAAAACAAAAAACAGGCGATAAGGCTCGTTAGCACCAGGAAATCTACACCTGCTCTGACCTGGTGTTAAGTCAAACGGCAGCTAGCACCACAAAAGGGAGACCAGCCCAGGGCCACATCAGAAGGGCAACAGATGCCATGGAGCCACACATCATGCGGCCCGGACACCCAAGAGGGCCACAACACCCACCGACATAACACCCAGGCCCGCAACACCCCACACACCCTCCTCCCCGGGACCGCTCCCAACCCCGGACAAAGAAACTGCACACCAACCCAACGAAGCCCAATACAAAAATGTTGCCTGATGTCACACAGGCAGGTAATCCAACCGACCTGCGTAGCCAGAAAATGGAGCCTCAGTCAAACAGCAATGCAATCACCAACACAAAACACCATACAGAAAAAGCTGAGTCAACCCTTAGGATGAGCCCTAGCGGCTCCTCACTGGACAATCTGTAGCACACAGCCTGGAAGACCAAATCCAAGAGAAGAAGGTGTGCCATGCGCCCACGAAAGGAAAGAGAGCAAGAGAGCGAGGGAGAGAGACAGAGTGAGATTGCACAAGCAGCGTAAGGCCCCTCGGCCACCTGGCTACACATGCCAAGATGTGTGTGTGTATCGACATCCGTACACCATGAGCCCAAGGCCGGGTCCCAATCTCAGCCTCAAAGCCACATCACATCCCTAAAACGCAAGTAGTAGTCAGACAAACATCAGGGATGAAAGCTTCATTGTTCCAATGCAGAAGGGGGGAGGACACCTGCACCTCTGACCTTGGTCCAGAACGCACCTGAACACCCTGAGAGAGATGCCATGGCAGATGGGGACGACTCCCACACCACGCATTCCGCAAATGAACTATCCGACTCACCCACACCCCACACACAGAAACCCCTGCCTGTGGTACCCTAGCATGGGATGCCCTTGACACTCACGGAAACAGCAACCCACTCTCCCCAACGTTGCACACACATTCGAATCACTACTCAGAGCTGTGGGATATCCTCCACACAACTGCGGCAGTTCAGGAGAGTGCCAGTTCCACGAGACACACCAACGCAATGGCAGGCCATACCGGGCACATGCACAACCCCCGTCACGTGGAACAGTACCATGCACATATGCTGCATTTACTGGGCGCAGTGCCACTGGCAGTGCTGCGGATCAGTTATCGGCTCAGCTTCCACATTGCCTACGTCACATGCATCCAGCCCTGGTTCCACGGCCGAACATTCACATTCGAGTGTCCCATGGATGTCTGCCTATCCAACACAACTGTTGATGAATTGGACTATGACTTGTGTCTGCGCCCCCTGTTGGATCACGAACAGGAGTGTAACCGAGACAGCCGTGCATGGAATGCCCTGACATACTGCGTATGTATTGGTAGTTGTGCATGGGAGATTGCACAATTCCTCATGTGCAGTGACCACATCGAGGCGCTTCCCTATTGGGCTGTGTTGCAGATTGTTGAAACGGCGTGGGCTGAGCACACCTGCCCCGACCACTTAATGGATTGTCTCACCCTGGTGTTCCTTGTATACGACAACGACGTACTATTGGAACACATTGCACATGAAGCTGCACAGGCATTCATGGACGAGTAACTACGCTCCTGCAGCCATATCCGATTGGTGCCCACAGCACATGTCCCAACAACTTGTTGCATAATGGGGATAGCTCACACATCCCACCACCACATTGAAAAAGTCTGCCTTCGTCCGGCCCTGGATGCATGTGTGTGCTACAATACTTGTGTACACACACCTGTGCAAGGTGATGCAGGTCCATGCTTGGTGCAACACAGCGTCGTTTGGCAAAGTTGCCAATTCGGACACACTGCCGGGTGAGAGCACACACATGGCAATGTAGCACAACATGTGAACCTGTTGGACCCTCACACCTAATCACCGTCAGCAGAGCAGACAATCTGCGCTCTCCGGAGGCAGACCAACATGCAGATCCCATGGTCAGTGAGTCGTGCCCCTTCACACGGGGCAATGGTCAGACGCCAAACAAAATATGACTCATCCAGCAAAGCAAGGTGGACTGAGAGCGTTGCCATCCATGATGAATGTTGCCCATTTTAGCCCCAAAATGTCCTGAACCTCGACATGTACCCATGCTGCGTGTAAGTGTCTAAACCATGTCCCTGCCTGTTGTGGCTGTTGCCTCATCCGTACTGACATGCAGATGCCAATAAAGTAAATGCAACTCCATTGGTGTCTAACTCTGGGGTGTGTTGTTGGGATTGTCCACTCGTGTGCCACAATGAGCACCGTCCCTACACAGGAAGGAATTGACTGACGCATGTGCAATGGGGGTGTGTCCCCTTGGAAAGCTCCACCTCTGTGAGCCAGTGTTTTTTGGATTGGTGCTGGACGTCATGTGCATTTACGTGACTACAGCAATGTGTGTATGGTGTCCAACCTCTGACTATGTTGAGCAATGTCATATATCACAACAAGATGTGTCCACACAGCTGTGTGTGAGTAGGTATGCAATGTGAACTTCTGGTGTCACATGTGGTGTAGGACACCACTCCTGGCCTGCTTTTGTTTGGGTCAGTCCTATGCACAGCACTATTCAGTACATGGACATGTGCCTACGTTGGGGGTTGTGAGATTGGTGTTGATATGCAATGGGGACACAGCTAGTACTCACCTCCTCAGTCAGCCAGTTGGCCATGTGTCTCAGGGATACACATGCACATGAATGTCAGTTCATGTGCAAACATTGTTCCTACATCCAGCCACAACTCCATACATGAGTGAACATAGTGATGACACATGTGTGTGATTTAGAACGTTTTATTCACATTCAGGTTATTGACAGAGCTGGGGCTGTATATGGCCATCCAAGCCCACATCACATGGAAGCCCAATGGTGGGCCAACCAGAGCTCTTTGGGGATTGCACAGTTATTGGGAAGAGGGAGAGTGCAGTTCGCAGCAGGATAGCTGTGTAATTGGCCTGTGGTGACGAAGTGGCAGTCCCTGTC
Source organism: Triturus cristatus (assembly GCF_964204655.1). Lineage (NCBI taxonomy): Eukaryota > Metazoa > Chordata > Amphibia > Caudata > Salamandridae > Triturus > Triturus cristatus. The sequence goes on along the minus strand of NC_140583.1, from coordinate 138,440,371 downwards.
AGGGTCCAGGTGAAAGTCTCAGAGTGTTCCGGGGGTCACTGAGAGGTGTTTCCCAGGCCATGATGCATAGGTCATAACCAGGCAGGGACAGGCCATATGGCGATGATGGCTGCTACTGCCTCCTTCCTCACACAGTAGTTCACAATCCCTTCATACTCCCCTGATACGGGTTCTGTGTATGGTGTGTCCGGTGTGTGTGGCGGGGTGATGGCTGCATCACTGTGCGCCACTGGCACATCAGACTGCGAAGGTGATGGGGCAGCATCACTGCGTGCCACGGACACATCAGGGGTCGGAGCTGTGTGTGTTGATGTTCCTGCTGCAGTCATCTGTGGCTGAGCATGGTGCGGACAGGGGGTGTCCGATAGGGCTGTACATGGTCCCTGATGGGTTACAGACACCCACGTATGGCATCAAGTTTACCTGCCATGAGCTCGAAACCCACCCCCAGCTGTTCAGCCAACTCCACCTGGGAAGACCACACACGTTGTATGTTCTCCATGTATTGTTCGTGGGGGTCCTGGGAGACAGCCATGGTGGTGTGTGTTTCCTGCTGTGTGGTCTGTGCAGGTGGCCTGTCCTGCTCCTGGGGGTGGGGTGCAGAGGCTGTCCAGTATCCGTTGGAGGGTATCTTGACAAAGGTGCACATTGTCCTCTACATTATCAATGATGGGGTTTGTGTTCTGCTCTGCAGTAGGTGGTGATTGTCCCTCTGAAATGTTAAGGGGAGATGCAGGTTTTTCAGAGTTTCACATGTATGTTTTTGATTTTCAGATGTTTGCATTCATACTGCATGCCAATGTACATTGTGACTGTTTGGGAGGAGCTGGCTATTTGATGTTAGTCAGTGTGTCTTCCGAATACATGACAGATGTGTGGTAGAACCCGTTCATTATCATCACACTGTGTCAGGCAATGCCAGATGTGAGTGGACAGTTACTACGCACGAGCAGAACCTGTTGTGAGCTCTGTCCTGTTGTGCTGGTGTTGCACATTGTTCCACATTGCCGTCGTGGCTAATGTCCTGTGATTGCTATGTGTGTGTGCTGCATTTTGAGGGAGTTGCCCCTGCAGGTCTGATTTCGTGTGGCCTTTTCCCTTTGAGGCAGAGTGCCTTAGAATTGTGTGCTTATCGTGGCCTGATTTGCTTTTGACTTGGCTCATATGTGCTCCCGAACAGATTTTGTGGCCTGTTGCATTGTTCGTCTGCTGCGTGTTTCGTAGGGCATGGGTTGTGGGTTCACGTGGACATGTCAGAGTGTGACCTGCTCCTTTACGGATGTGATCCGCACTGGGCTACCTCCATGTCGATTCGTGGGCATGTAATTTTTTTTGTCCGCTGCCATGGTATCGACTTGCAGTGTTACTTGCATAGTCAGTGTGGGTCACAGATCCGGTGCTTTGTGGGATTCAGCACATGTGCATGGGTCGGTTGTGATGTTGGTGATGGGGGGCCCTCTGTGCACATTATGAGTGGGGGCATACTTGGAATTTCTATGTGTACTGCAGTGTGACAAGCCAATCAGGGACATGTTCCACGGTTATTGTGGGTGTGCAGTGTGCTGCGCATACTTGTGCATGTGTGCCATTTTGCCAATCTCCCCCCGCCCCCCGTCCTTGGACGTTACTCACCCTGTTGCTGTTGTGTCAGGTCGTATCGTGCTGTGTCCAGGCCCCCCAATCCTGCCACCGTCTCCTCACTGCTGACTGTGGCCACCATTTGCTCCAGCTCATCCAGCTCATCCTGTGTCGCTGGAGGCCCACCTCCAGTCACCGTTGCTGCCTTCCTGTTGGCGGCGAGCTTATGTTTGGTCTGCCTTTTCAGATCATGCCAGCGCCTCTTGACGTCCTCCAGTGACCTCCTCGACACTCCGACTGTATTGACGTTGGTGACGATGGCCTGACATATTTCTGTTTGGGTTGCCAGTGCCACAGGGGAGGTGCCAAACAGTTGTTGATGGTATTGGGTCACCTCCCTGACGATGAGCCGGTCTTCCTGCGGACTGAACCCTGTCTTCCTCTACCTCTTATTCTTGCCCTTCCCCGGACGCGGGGTTCCTGGCTGGTCGTCCGTGGGGCTTGTGGAGATCGGCTTGTCCTCTGCACTCGGTCCGGGTGCATCCATGTTACTACACAGTTTGAATTGTTTTGGTGCTTTTATTTTCTTGCTTTTATTGTGCATTGTTTTGCCAGACGCGTGGAATTTTCAGGCCTGTGGATGGTCTTCGCTGATTTCTGTACCGCGATTGGCCTCATCGCATATTTTTTCGTGTTTTGCATTCTTGCGGCTTGGCGTTGGTTTTGACGCTGACATTGCCCGCGTTATTTGATTGCTATTGCATGCTACCCCCTTGTAGTGAATCCCATGTTGTCACGGGGTTATTTTCCCGCAATGTGCTGCAATATTGAAAGTTGCGTTACACTACTCTTGCCATAGTTATCACATGTTCTTGTGAATATACCCCTATATTGTTTGTGTGGTGCTTGGGGGTGTTGTGCTTGTGGTGCCTGTGGGTTTGCATTCAATAGTGTGCCTATGTTGTTTGTGTGGCATGCAATATGTAAGAAAAAGTACATTGCACATTACCTTCATATGATTTTAAGACAAACACAATATATATTTGTATTGACACGAAAATGATTAATACTTGTCAGTCTCCACTTCACTAGGGACTCACTCTATCAGCAAACCGTCGCCAGGACAACGCCAGCACAATGGGGACATCTAATTAGACTCAGTGCAATACCGCCGGCCTGTTGGCGTTGGAGCCATCAGAGCCAGCAGACATCTAAATATGGTGGGTAGAACTCATTCAACTCAACAGAGTACTTGTGGCAACTGCCACGGAGGGACGGCGGGAGTACCACTAAGATCTAAATCAGTACCTTAGGTACAGACCAGCCTAAGTGCCAGCCTAAAACATATCGCTCCATTGGAGTAAATAAAAGCAAATCTACACTCAATGAGAAGATTTTCAGGAAATAATATTTATGTGAGACGGCATTTCTGTATACAATGTTCTGAAATATAGCCTCTTAAAACGCTATTACGGGGTCCACTCTCCATTTCGGTTGCCTTCTTCAGGACAACAAGATATGTACTTGATGTATACTTCCTCACAAGACTTTCTTATTCCAAAATCGAACGAGATGATAAAAAATATGTATTATTCCCTGTTTTTACATTTGCTATGGATACCTGTAGGGTATTTTGAGTAGCCATCAGCATTCCACAATTCTAGTAAAAGCTCTCTGTGCCATCTCAGATGACAGGTGTTTGGTCCAAAAATTGAGAGACAGTTATTCTATCAGTTTAAGGAAGTGATAGGGTATATATCTTAACCCCTGAATGCAAATTCTGAGTGCATTGTCCCTCTTTGTGCCATGCCTATACATATAAATCAGATGGAAGCGTGATTACATTCAATATTGCTTTTAATTACAGCGGACAGCAAAGGTTCCTTCATCAATCAAATTATTGCTAACATTTCAAGACATTAGTTACACTGTTGTCTTCAAAATGCCCTAGATCAGTATCTGAGAGCATAGCAGAGAACCAAGGTCTGAATGAATAGGATTTGACAAACTGGAAAGGTATGCTTGCTTTCATCATATTCCATACGGATAGTAACAAGACCCCATCCGGTGATATATAAGTAAAGTTCAGGTGTACACTTCATGATTCATGTTGCCCTCCATATTGTAATCCTGAAGATGACACCCTATATGTTGAAGTACCTGAGTCAGGATTACCTGGGTCTATTTTGTGCAAGAATGAAAAGTCCACAGTTTTAGTACTCAATCTGCAATACTTTGCCAGCAATCCAACAAGAGCTGCAAGTCCATGCTGTTATGTCAGAAAAGCTCATGTTCATTTCATCAGGGTTTCATCCCAGGTGAGAACCACATCACGCTGAGGGCCTGGTGCGTCTAACTTCAGGAGTGCACTCTGTGATAGATGTAGTTTGCCGGAACCCCCTATAGCTGGTTCTCCTTTCCTGTGACTTGCATTGCAGCTTTGTACTGCTTTTATGACCCTTGTAAGTTATAACTTATCAGATAAGCCAAAACTCCTAAGTTTCTCTCATCACTTCTCCCCTGGTGTCAGGGGGATGGGTTTATTTTCCCACCTAGACGAATGTGTGAGGAGGCCCTGTTTACCCTCATGCTCATCACCTGAGACCTTGACGTGTTCTTGAAGTCATGGTCAAGAGCTGCTTCCATTGAACCAATTTACACTCACGCTCATCACCTGAGACCTTGACGTGTTCTTGAAGTCATGGTCAAGAGCTGCTTCCATTGAACCAATTTACACTCACGCTCATCACCTGAGACCTTGACGTGTTCTTGAAGTCATGGTCAAGAGCTGCTTCCATTGAACCAATTTACACTTACGCTCATCACCTGAGACCGTGACGTGTTCTTGAAGTCATGGTCATGTGCTGCTTCCATTGAACCAATTTACACTCACGCTCATCACCTGAGACCTTGACGTGTTCTAGAAGTCATGGTCATGTGCTGCTTCCATTGATCCAACTTACACTCACGCTCATCACCTGAGACCTTGACGTGTTCTCGAAGTCATGGTCATGAGCTGCTTCCATTGAACCAATAACGCTGATAAACCTGATCACAACTGTTTGTAAATTAAGGACACAGAATTGAAAACATAGCGGCTGACTTAGAGATTGCCCGATGGACTACAGTCATCAGAGTGGTGGACCACATTACTACCACGATCCCCACGGTAATCCGTCCATCATATTCAGACATGTCCGACCGGGCCCGTTGGTCATGACTGTCCCTTGAAAGGAACGTCCATGGAGGTGGTTCCCATCAAGGTTTGAAACGTTTGGAGGACAGTCACTGTCAGTTTTGATGGCCTCAACGTCTTTTCTTTTTTTCAGAAACAAACTCCCAAAGTGGGACTTTGTTTCTGAAAAACAAAAAACTAATAACCCCACTGATGACCCCGACACCCTGGGGGTCTTCTCCCAGGGTGTGGAGGTCGTTGGTCTTTTCTGTCCCTCAGCTTTCCCAGACTTTTCCTGGCAGTGACAGACAGAAAAATGTTAAGATCGGCGGTGTGATGGCTTTATTCCGATGGCCCTTACTCTGTACAGCCATCAGGGTAATATATCTTTCAAAAGTGCCAATAGGGGCTCTACTGAAGTAAAGCTCATGGTCCACCCATCTCTAAATAAGGTGGGAGGACCAAGAGTTTGATGGACAGGGTACTTTGCCGCATTTGTGACAGAGTAGTGTGTATGGTAAACTCTGAATCGATCCCACAGTGTCCTAGCAACATAGAGTGAAAATACAACCATAGCAGTGGCCCCTTGTTGCATATGATCAAAGAGAAGGCTGGCTTGCTAAGATCTGTTGCCCATCCATCTTAACTTCTTCTTACCACTTCTGCCTTGGTTGTCTACGATAATAAGACTGGAGGTGAGGGAAGGTCTGACAGAGCGCACCACTACATTGAATAGCCACTCAAGGCCCCCTCAAGTGAACAGGCTATTTGCATTACTCGTGGTCTGTACAAACAGGGTTGGGTCTTTCACATATAGGGGTCCAATGGTCTGTATGTATATATGTGGTATTTACATATCACAAACTGACACAAAAGGCAGTAAAGCGCTGTACAGGCACAAATACAGTCATGTATGTAATCATGTGTGGGACACATACATTTTAATTCCAATGAACCACATGGCAATGGGAGTGGCCTTTATGGGACACGCTCTTCCTTTGATAGCTGCCTATTGGCCCTACGTCAAATGTGGCACCTCTTACTGTTTTTTTAGCCAACAAAAAGCTGGATTATCGTACTTGTCATTATTTTTTAACCTTGTATCTAGGGGTTCTAGAATTCCAGCGTACAAAGTTCTCCTGGCTAAAAGCCAGGACAGGCTGAAGGTGTTGTATTCAACATGGGGCTAATTAGCAGCCATGTGCATGAAGAAAAGCATACAGGGTTGGAAAAACAAATCTTTGCGTCCTTCTGAGGGGTATGTAATACAATATAAACTCATGCTAATGTAACAAAATAAACTTCACTGCTCCCCGTACAGAAGAGATGCCAATTCTAGCTGCTGGCCCTGGCACACAAGGCTCTACACAACCAAGGACCAGCCTACACTAACCACCGTCTGAACCGCCACCTACCATCGAGAAGACTACGCTCTGCCTCCCTTTCACTTGCCCATACTCCCGGCATCTACCGCAGCAGGAGTGGAGGACGCTCCTTCTCCCACATCGCAGCAAAGACCTGGAACATCCTCCTCACGAACCTCCGGACCATCGTCTCACTTCCGGAATTCCAAATGGCCCTCAAGACTGGCTGTTTCAATAAGCCTCCAGGGCCTGAATAATCTACCGGGTGATTAGCCGCCCTTTATAAATCCTTATTTATTGATTAATTGATGCACAAGCTCTTGTGGACAACCAAACCGACAAATGAGGGCCTGTGAAAACCCTGGCACAAATCATACCTTGATAGGTGCCAGTTTCTAATATACAACATCTTTAGTGGGCACAAGCTGCCAGTCCTGGACTTTATTTACCAGTGTAACACCCAGAGGCAGCTGTGGTCTTCTTTTGCACCCACTGGACCAATTGAACACAAGACCTAGATTGGGCTGAGGAAGAGAAAGCCCAGGCTTGAGGCATGTAGCTGTCAGGTTTACCCAGAAAACCATGGTGTGTACAGGAAAGCAGCACCTCCCTTTGTGAACAAGGGGTCCTGCCCCCCTCTTTCCAAGGATGCTACATCTCCACATCCCTACATCTGCATCTCAGGGTCAGCTGGGGCTTTTGCACGATTCTCCTTTTGCTCGCGCACATACTCACATGCGGCTCCCAGATTATACCGCGAGGAAATGCCTTTGTTAAACAAATCCTGCTGTTAATGGGATCTGCATGCCTGTCTCGCACAAGACAAACAATGAGTGTTTGCTTTATTGTTTAAATATCTGGATGAGTCAGAGGGAAGCTGTTACTGTCCAGCGATGGGATGTGACTCACAGAATGCTGGGCGGACTGCCATCACCTGCTCCGGGCTTCGAGGCACATCCTCCCAGCGCAGCACGGCAGGAGGTTCACTGGCCATGAAATGACCCCCGTGCACTGGATGGCTTAAGCGGAAGTGATGTTCTACTTCCGCCATCAACAAGGGACCCAAAAGGCATTTCTAAAATTGTGCGTTTTTAGTGTTTACTAACACATATTAACAAACTGAAGGGCTCTGTATCATGCTGGGAGGTAAAGGGTTAAATGAATGTTGTTAGTCCCACTTATCTAACCTATGAACTAGCTAGTGAAAGGACCGGGGGACCCAAGTGCCCTCATCACTATTGCCTGTCCATTGCCGTAGACCCACCCCTCACAGTATGTCACTTGCAAGAGTACGTATAGCCTGCGTCTTACTGAAAACTGAGGGCCTTATTTACAATATTTTGATGCACGGCAGCGCAGCGAGCCTTCCTGCCGCCCTGCGGGCATCAAAATAAAAGGGCAAGAATGTCCTTCTACCCTGCGCACAAACAGCAGCCGCGCGCCAGCACAGACAGCCTTGCGTCATTTTGCAAGGGTGCCTGTGCTGAGAGGATCATTGTTTTTGTGCAGGAAGGTGTCCCTTCCTGCACAAAAACAATCATTAAATGCATTTTCCTCTTTCTATGCATGCTGCAAATTGCAGCATGCATAGAAAGAAGAAAAGAAATGAGGAGAAAGCGTCAACTTATGCCTCCTCTGGGGAGGCATAGGATTCTGATGCATTCCCAAGTTTGCAAAATGTTGCATATCTGGGAATGCATCAATTTCCATGGATTTTGCTGGGAAACACCCAAAGCAACACCCATGGAACGGCCCTTTCACGCAGAGTTATACGGAAAGGGACACATTTTTGCATGGCTATGAAAAGTGAGGCAGGGTGACTGTACACGGCCTTGTAAATATGGGGAAGCCCATTGCGTCAATAAATATGACGCCCCGGCGGCGCAATGGTCTTGTGAATAAGCCCCTGAATGTTTATGTGTCCAGTTAGTACATAAAACCTGTTTTTGACAGCAGTCATGATTTTAAGGGCTTTGGTGCCTTGCAGTTAGTGAGCCTTAACTACAGCAAACACCGTATCTTTGCTCTCCCTTTTGCTCCTTGCGTCCCACCCTCCCACAAAGACCAGCGCTTTTAAGCATTCCATGGACAGCACTAGGCACTATACAAGCTTAACAAGATAGAAGTCTGAAAAGTATACAATCATTTTAACTCCATTCAACTGGAAATGCATGGGGAAATCTGAATGAATAGCATCACTTTATTGACAGTCAGGGATACAGTTGTTGCCGGGGGCTCCCCCCATTGGCACCAGTGGCACATCCCGTCTCACCCCTAGACCAAGGGGTCTTGAAGGCAGCAACAAGAACGGGAAGTAGACAGGACCCTATTTCTCTTTATACTTTACTCTTCATCCTACCATAGTCCCTCAGCAGCAAATATATGACTGTTGGGCTAAGCCTAGAACAAGGGGATAATTCCTGTGATGTCATCGGGGGTCAAGGGGTGTGTTATGTCATTTCCTCTACTTATGAAATATTGTTGAAAAAAGTCTATGCTTCACTGTACAGGAGGGAATTTGCAGGCCTCTTAGCAAAAAAAGATATTCTTGATGTTATCAAACATCAGGATAGTGAGTTAAATAATGGAGGTAAAAACACAGAAAAGAAATACTGGAGTGCAGAGGATGTCTCGCCTGCAGAGCATTCTATCCAGTTTGCAAAGATGGACCGAGGAGCGCAGAGCAGGGCTATTAAAATAGAAGATGGCTTTAAGCCAAGCCCTTTGAGAAGAGGCTGGTGGTATTTAACATCTGTTCACAGGACTGTAGTCTGGTACAAAGAGTAGGGAGCATCAGTATACAGCAATAACAATGCGGTAAACAAAACCGCAAGGTAAGTACCTATAAGGAAGTATAAATTTACTATTCTTAACTTCACATCTATATACCTTGGTGATATAGAGTAAATTCGTCTAGATACATATATGTAGTTAGGCATAGAAAATCTATACATGCCTGTTGATATTTGTGTACTCCATTATGGCTATAGTATTAAGGTATTACAATATTCCCTACTCGATGTACAGAATCCACACTGATCAGAGGAGTGAGCAAGGAATGGAGAGATGGGAGAGACCTTTAGATTATAAAGTGGCCAGTATTATTTTAGATCTGGCATTATAAGTAAAAATGTATGTATCACATACTATTTTATAAAGGCTTTCAGGGAGCCCTCTTCATCCATTGGTCTGTAATTGCGTCAGTCGCATTTTTCTTTTACCCACTAAACCTTACAGCATAGACCACGAGGCAGCCCACTTTCGCCATTGGCTTCCTTCACTGTGAGAGGCAGGCTTTTGCCCGTTCACAGGCAACACATTCACTCACAATGTAGTTCCATTTGTGCCAATCACCACTTTGGCATTGTGTGCTTCTTGAGACCAAAAAGTAGTTTTGCTTCGAGCATTTTTTTTTAGAAGCCCGGCAGCTTCCCCTCAACTATAACGTTTGCAAAAATAAATGACAAAACTAAACTAAAACAGTGGTCAAGCCAAAATACTGGAAGTCAACCCAAAGGTATGGTCTTTGCAATGCATGTTTATAAATGTGCAACCGTGAAACGACAGTGGGGTATCAATAGTAAATTGGGGAACATGGATCTTGGAGCAATACAGCAGGAAAATGAAACAGAATTATTTATTTTTTTAATCTCCATGAACATATTCCATGTATGAATCCTAATATGAGCACAGGTGCTAGGGCAGACTTTTACAACATCTTTAAGAGGTTCGGAGACTGTCATTGGGGAGCAAGGTACAAAGAATATTCATTTAATAATAGCAACTATATGGTCTGGTACCAACCTTCTTTGAAGACACAGATATGGGCAGACTCGAAGGAGTTACAGCCTTATCTACAGAAAAGAATTAAGGGGCATATTTACGAGCCTCCTTGCGTCGCTCTTGCACCATACCACATGGTGCAAAAGCGATGCAAATTTTAAATGATATTCATGAAGGCACGCAATGCCATCTTGCATAGCCCTGAGTGGCATCATAAATCGCGAACAATGTAATGATGCGCAAATTGCTGTGTTGCATTGCTCTGCGACAGGGAGGTGTTTCCTTGGGTGTTGTGTGGGTGCTCCCACGCGACATCCATTGATTTTGACGCATTCCCAGATTTACCGGAAGTGGTAGGACTAAGAATGCGCCATAAACCTACACCTCCCCACGTGAGGCGTAACGAGGAGAATTATGTTTATTTACTCTTGTTTTTTTCCCCTTTCTGTGTGTGCTGCATGCAGAATGCAGCACTCATAGAAAGAAGAAGCCTCAGGGGATCTTATTGGTGCAGGAAAGTGCCCCTTCCTGCACAAAAACAATGCTCGTTACATGGTGCAAGGGTGCCTGAGTTGGCAAAAGGCAGCCAAAAGGGCCCCAGCGCAGGAGAAAAGGCAGGAATACACCGTATTGCCAAATAAAGCGCAGTCCAGCCCTTTCCCTGTCACGCAGTGCTGCGATGCACTGCGTAACGTGGGCATAAAACTGCCCCTTAATGTCTATTGAGGGGAATAAAAAGTATAAAATCCCTGCTGGAACACATTTTTAAATTGCTAGCACCTCAAATGGCATCTGCAGACTTTTGGCACCTGGGATCCCAGAAGTTGCACCATAGACAAATATTAGATATAAAGTCCTTTGCAATTCGACAGTTGAAAGAGCCGTCGTTAGTCCTTGAAGGCCACTAGAAACAATCTGATTATGGCCCAGGTAAATCTGCCAGGTGCCATCGCTTCCCGGCAGGCCACTCCTCCTCACCCTACCTACGGGTAGAGTGTGTGCCTTCAACATTGGATGCATTGCTAGTTCTAGGAAGCCATTAATGTCGCACGAGATGAAAGAGTTCCTATTTCGTGTTATAAGGATTATTCAAAACACAGAGGAACTCAGTGACCAGCTAGAGGAAAGAGGCTAAAGGACAAGTTCATTTATAAGGCTAAGCAAATCCAAGATGACTTGAAATATTATTTTTAAGTACAGAGGTGGCACTTCAGTCCTAGGTGCACTTTTAAAACCTTTTGCCCTTGTTTTCACTATTATTTGCTATCATTTAGCGTGAATATTTGCATAATGTTAGGTGGCGCTTCCCAACACAAAGTGGCGCAAACGACATAGCCGATTAATTGAAAGTTGGCGCTAGCGCAGGGCAAAATGGCTTTGAGCTGCAGTGTGCCAACCTTCCTCTTTATCCGTTCAAAGGGGGTACAGGGAGGCAGAAACAGTGCAACACCCACTGGTTTTCACGTAAAGGCAGGCCTACTGAAATAGCATTACTCTGGTTTGCATCAAACTTAACGCCCAACAAAATGAGGTGCAAACAAGGAGCAAGCAGAATACTGAATGATAGCCCTAAGCAGAAGGGGCCACCTGTACGAAGCATTTTACCGGTCTGGCCGTTTGCGACTGGTAAAAGGCTTTTTGTCATGTACCAACCCTATTTTGTTACCTATTACCAACTCACAAAATAGGGTTTGCGAGCCGCTATTAGGAAGGGGCATGTTAATGGTGAGTCGCACTGATATGTAGGAATGTTTTACGACCGAGAATGTGGTTGCAAAATATTCGCAGTTACCACCAACTTTAAGTTGCCATCATTTTTTAAGAGCAAGCAGTAGTACTACGGACAACTGCCTACTCGGGCGGCATTACAAAAAAAATTGCTTTATTTAAAAAGCAATCACAGACATGGTGGTCTGCTGACCCCAGCAGGCCACCATCCCTGTGAGTGCTGCCCATTCCCAATAGGTCACAAAGCGATGTATATTATTGAGGTAGGTCTATTTGCAACCACTGGGAATCGCAAAATGTGTCTAAGACACATTTGTACATGAGTGTTTACGATTTCCTAATTGCGAATCGCAAAAATTTGCAATTATGAGATTGCAAACTGACTTTTTTGCACATCTTGCCCATGATGTGCAGTTATCACATTTTAAAGAAAAAACAATGGTTCTGTCGGGTATGTGTAGCTCATTTCTTGTCCACGTAAATCAATTATCTTACTTCTTACATATAATCCTCATAAGTAAGATCAACACCAATTCAATCATAAGGAACACTGCTGATCTTGTTAACTGCAGTTAATGCCCTCTGCAGAGGGCGTTAACTGCTGCAAGTTGCTTACCTGGGAATTAATGGGTATGGCCATAGGTCAGGCACCTAATGAGGCAAATGTGAATTAAAAGCTGTTAACACTTAACACTTGCAAGCATGGTTGGGAGCAATAAGGCTATTAAGCATCATTGCCCACACCTCTAGTCAATAATGGCTGTTATTTACCCACCCTGGCAATTATGGACCAAAGCCGCAACTGTTGTTGTCTTCAATGCAAGGACAATAAGACTTGGAGGGTTGGGTTTGAAATGGCATCTTCTGCATAGTAAACATGAGGAGCGCCGCTGGATGAAGGAGCGAATTTGTACTACCTCCCCTCCAAGTGATGGACAGGACCCCCCACACTCCACCTCCTGATTTTCTCCAGATCTGCCCCTATACTGGGGTTGTGTTGTGAACAAAGCAAGGCTATGGGCAACTGGCACATGTGCACACCAGAGGGACATGGAGCTGGCTGCCACCGACCGATCCATGAACATAATGATAGTTATTGCCTGCAAAGGGAGAATTGTGACTGGCTGTCCAGTTACAACGTGGCATTTGGTGGGATAACATAGCATTGTAACTGGGTGTCTAAGACTATACGTCACCACAGCCTCATTGAGTGAGTTGTAGATCTCAGCGGCGGTGACCGGTCAATCACTCGGGGAGAAAGCCAATAATGACTGATTTGGCGCGAGCCAGAAGGGCTTAGAGTCTATTGCAACATTCCACCCATTAAAGGTACACTGTTCTAAATTGAACTGGGAAAAAATAGAAGGACAAACATCAGAATGTTGGTGCAGAAGGCTTCGACTAGCCACTATTAACCCTTTGCTGCTCCGCTGTTTTCAAATGAGTTTCCAGAATTCCAATGTTCTAACACAGCATTATAGCCCACTGTCGATGGATATGCCAGTTTGAAAGGCCTTCTACCACATGTTATAGTCTTTATCTATAGGTTGGGGGAATTTGTGTAATTTGCTTTTGCATAATCACATGAAGTTTTGGGAAACTTGAGCGAAATTATGCTTAAATCCATCAAATGAAAATCTCTCATTTAGCGCTTTATTTTATTGTGAAATGCGTGCTCACGTCAATATGTGTCATGAGGATGGATTTCACACTGAAAAGATGGCACAAAAATATCATTTGCATAAACAACAGTAACTCATGGTCTGGTTGTTTGTTTGCGTTGTTACTGAGCAATAATGTTTGCACAAATGGTGGCTTCATGTTTTTTTGTGTGTTATGTAGCTCGAACTCGACCCAAAGGAATCAGAGAACCTTTCATGAGCACCAGCTGCATTACAGACGAACACATTCACTTCTAGGCACTGGGAGATGATGTGATTGGCCCAGAATCATAGGAAGTTTGAGCCTCCGGCCTTGACTCGAACCTGATCCCCCAGCTTAGAAGTCAGCTGCTCCAGCCGCTCTAGCCGCAAAGAGGTTAATGGTATGCTTTCAGGATTTTTGTGTTACAAGCGTAACTTGAAATTACGCAAATTATGTGGCGTACTTTCAATTTCGCCCGGGCCTATCTATAACAAAGGGTAGGGCCTTTAATGCCCGGCAGAGCCTGAAGTCAAATGCTTTTGTTGTATAGCATTCCTTCCACTCAGATAGAAGGTTCTAAATAGAGCCCGGAGAAGAAATATTGGAATGTTCTATGCCTAACGCTCCACACTCCACCAATACCCTGAGATAGTGTTAGAGTGTAGTGTGCAGGGCTGCACGAGCTGTTAACGGCCCTCGCCCCCCTTATAGACCTGTGCCACAGCTGAGGGCCGGTAGCCCTGGTGAGGGTATTTAACAACCGGTATAGACCGATGCAGGAGAGTTATGCTATCAGAACTTTCCACTCAGCATGAGTGAAGTCTTATAAATTAAAAAGGAACAGATCAAAAATATTACACAGGGAAAAAGCGAAAGACAAGCAATGGCCATTGACCCTCATCCACGCCATTGTCTTCATGGGAGCTCCCAATATTCCGGTTTTCTTACAGGTTCTTTGAGCTGAATACCGTCTAAGCAAAGTAAATGACTCCAATAAGGGGTCGGGCCAGGGAAATTTAGAGCAAATCGTTAATCTAGACGAGAGTCAACAAAGTCCCAAAGTGGCACCTTTGATTGCCTTAGCTTTCTTTGCATTACTATCATAAACAAGTGATCTTGACCCCAGGGCCTCGAGGCATTCGTGTGTGCGTCTGGAGTGACAGGGTCCTAGGGGCGGTACCTGTTGAGGTTACAAGAAGCCAGCTAACTGCTGGCTGCCAGGGGAGTGTTTCATATCCGGGTCACCCATGGCGTCGGACCGTTTGTAGGTTTGGGCATTAGTGGCTGAGACATCCCCAGCGGTGAGCACACATGCGCACCGGGCCTGTCGTGTCTCAGCTGCCCCTTCTAATCGCCCCTTCCGTCGTCTGGTTGCCGGCTGCAGGCGGGCGAGGCCCCGCGCCCAGGTTGACCTTACGGCGATAGCGCTGTGTAAAGACACTGATAGACCGCGGGTTATATAGACCTGCAAATGGCCTGCAGGGGCAGGTGTAGCAGATAAAGCAGGTGAGGCCTGTTGACTCGGAAGTGGGCGGTGCTGCCATAAAACCTTGCCCATCAGACAAAAATGCAGATTACTTTGTACCTGCAGAACATTTTAGGCTTTGAAATTTTATTAGGCATCGCTGTGCATGGTTTTTCTTTCTTTATCGCCCACTCACTTGGAATAGATGGCATAGCGTGCCAGTGCATTAGAAACCAGGGCCTGGCTGTGTTAGACGCCAGGGGGCTGGTATGAGTTAGAAGCTGAGTGCTGGCAGAGAGGGGAAGCAGGGCCTGGCATTGTTAGAAACTGAGAACTGACAGAGATGGGAAGCAGGACCTGGAATTGTTCGAAACTGAGTGCTGACAGAGAGGGGAAGCAGGGCCTGACATTGTTAGAAACTGAGAACTGACAGAGATGGGAAGCAGGGCCTGGAATTGGTCGAAACTGAGTGCTGACAGAGAGGGGAAGCAGGGCCTGGCATTGGTGGAAGCTGAGTGCTGGCAGATAGGGGAAGCAGGGCCTGGCATTGTTAGAAACTGAGAACTGACAGAGATGGGAAGCAGGACCTGGAATTGTTCGAAACTGAGTGCTGACAGAGAGGGGAAGCAGGGCCTGACATTGTTAGAAACTGAGAACTGACAGAGATGGGAAGCAGGGCCTGGAATTGGTCGAAACTGAGTGCTGACAGAGAGGGGAAGCAGGGCCTGGCATTGGTGGAAGCTGAGTGCTGGCAGATAGGGGAAGCAGGGCCTGGCATTGTTAGAAACTGAGAACTGACAGAGATGGGAAGCAGGACCTGGAATTGGTCGAAACTGAGTGCTGGCAGAGAGGGGAAGCAGGGCCTGGCATTGGTGGAAGCTGAGTGCTGGCAGATAGGGGAAGCAGGGCCTGGCTTTGGTAGAAGCTGAGTGCTGGCAGAGAGGGGAAGCAGGGCCTGGCATTGGTAGAAGCTGAGTGCTGGCAGAGAGGGGTAGCAGGGCCTGGCATTGGTAGAAGCTGAGTGCTGGCAGAGAGGGGAAGCAGGGCCTGGCATTGGTAGAAGCTGAGTGCTGACAGAGAGGGGAAGCAGGGCCTGGCATTGGTGGAAGCTGAGTGCTGGCAGATAGGGGAAGCAGGGCCTGGCTTTGGTAGAAGCTGAGTGCTGGCAGAGAGGGGAAGCAGGGCCTGGCATTGGTAGAAGCTGAGTGCTGACAGAGAGGGGAAGCAGGGCCTGGCATTGGTAGAAGCTGAGTGCTGGCAGAGAGGGGAAGCAGGGCCTGGCATTGGTAGAAGCTGAGTGCTGGCAGAGAGGGGAAGCAGGGCCTGGCATTGGTAGAACCTGAGTGCTGGCAGAGAGGGGAAGCAGGGCCTGGCATTGGTAGAAGCTGAGTGCTGACCAAGAGGGGTAGCAGGGCTTGACAGTGTTAGAAGCTGAGTGCTGACAGAGAGGAGAAACAGGGCCTGGCATTGATAGAATGACAGAGAGGAGAAGCAAGGCCTGGCATTGGTGGAAGCTGAGTGCTGGCAGAGAGGGGAAGCAGGGCCTGGCATTGGTAGAAGCTGAGTGCTGACAGAGAGGGGAAGCAGGGCCTGGCATTGGTGGAAGCTGAGTGCTGGCAGATAGGGGAAGCAGGGCCTGGCTTTGGTAGAAGCTGAGTGCTGGCAGAGAGGGGGTGCAGGGCCTGGCATTGGTAGAAGCTGAGTGCTGACAGAGAGGGGAAGCAGGGCCTGGCATTGGTAGAAGCTGAGTGCTGGCAGAGAGGGGAAGCAGGGCCTGGCATTGGTAGAAGCTGAGTGCTGGCAGAGAGGGGACGCAGGGCCTGGCATTGGTAGAAGCTGAGTGCTGGCAGAGAGGGGAAGCAGGGCCTGGCATTGGTAGAAGCTGAGTGCTGACCAAGAGGGGTAGCAGGGCTTGACAGTGTTAGAAGCTGAGTGCTGACAGAGAGGAGAAGCAGGGCCTGGCATTGATAGAATGACAGAGAGGAGAAGCAAGGCCTGGCATTGGTGGAAGCTGAGTGCTGACAGAGAGGAGAAGCAGGGCCTGGCATTGGTAGAAGCTGAGTGCTGGCAGAGAGGGGAAGCAGGGCCTGGCATTGGTAGAAGCTGAGTGCTGACCAAGAGGGGTAGCAGGGCTTGACAGTGTTAGAAGCTGAGTGCTGACAGAGAGGGGAAGCAGGGCCTGGCATTGATAGAATGACAGAGAGGAGAAGCAAGGCCTGGCATTGGTAGAAGCCGAGTGCTGACAGAGAGGGGAAGCAGGGTCTGGCATTGGTAGAAGCTGAGTGCTGACAGAGAGGGGAAGCAGGGCCTGGCATTGATAGAAGCTGAGTGCTGGCAGAGAGGGGAAGCAGGGCCTGGCATTGGTAGAAGCTGAGTGCTGACCAAGAGGGGTAGCAGGGCTTGACAGTGTTAGAAGCGGAGTGCTGACAGAGAGGGGAAGCAGGGCCTGGCATTGATAGAATGACAGAGAGGAGAAGCAAGGCCTGGCATTGGTAGAAGCTGAGTGCTGACAGAGAGGGGAAGCAGGGCCTGGCATTGATAGAAGCTGAGTGCTGGCAGAGAGGAGAAGCAGGGCCTGGCATTGGTAGAAGCTGAGTTCTGACAGAGAGGGGATGTAGGGCCTGACAGTGTTAGAAGCTTACTGCTGACAAAGATGGGAAGGAGGGCCAGACAGTGTTAGAAGCTGAGTGGTGATAGAGAGTGGAAGCAGGGCGTCAGAGTGATAGAAGCTGAGTGCTGACAAAGAGGGGAAGTAGGGCTTGACAGTGCTGAATGGTGAGAGAGAGGGGAAGCACAGCCTTACAGTGTTAGAAGCTGAGTAGTGATAGAAGTGGAAGCAAGGCTTGACAGTGTTAGAAGCTAACAGTGAAGGGAAGCAGGGCCTAACAGTGTATTAGTACCAGGGGCCGACTGAAGAAGCAGAACCTGGATAGAGTTAGAAGCTGAAGGTTGATACTGAGATGAAGCAGGGTCTGACATTGGTAGTAGCTGAGTGCTGACAGAAAATGGAAGCAAGGCCTGAGAGTGTTGGAAGCTGAGAGCTGACAGTGATGGGAAGCAGGGCCTGACACTGTAAGACGCGAGGGCTGACTTTGACAGGAAATAGGGCCTGGCACTGTGTTAGAATCTAGGGGCTCACAGAGAGTAAAGAAGGGTCTGGCAGTGTGTTAGAATCTAGGGGCTCACAGAGAGTAAAGAAGGGTCTGGCAGTGTGTTAGAATCTAGGAGCTGACAGAAAATTGACGCTGAGCCTGACCCTGTTTTAGAACCCAGGTGCTGACAGTGAGTAGGAGCAGGACCTGGACAGTGTTAGCCGATGAGTTCTGACATTGAGATGAAGCAGGGCCTGACGGCGTGTTAGTGAGCAGGGGTAGATAAAGAGTGGAAGCAGGGTTTCACAGTGTTAGAAGCTGAAGGCTGAAAGTGAGGGGAAGTAGAGCCTTAAAGTGTTTTATCAAGCAGGGGCTGACAGAGAGTGGAAGCAGGGCCTGACAGTGCATTATAATCTAGGGGCTGACAGAGAGTGGAAGCAGGGCCTGACAGTGCATTATAATCTAGGGGCTGACAGAGAGTGGAAGCAGGGCCTGACAGTGCATTATAATCTAGGGGCTGACAGAGAGTGGAAGCAGGGCCTGACAGTGCATTATAATCTAGGGGCTGACAGAGAGTGGAAGCAGGGCCTGACACTATTAGAACCTAAGAGCTGACTGTAAGGAGAAGCAGGGCCTGACAGTGTGTTAATAAGTCGGGGCTGACATTGAGGCGAAGCAGGGCATAACAACGTGTTGGAAAGCAGGGGTTGGCACTGAGAGGACACAGGGCTCTTGACACTGTTAGAAGCTGTAGGCTGCTATTGAGGGGAAGCAGAACCTAAGCGTGTTCGAAGCTGAGGGTTGGCAGTGAAGGGGACTCAGACCTGACAGTGTATTAGAAAGCAGGGGCTGAGAGACAGTGGTAGCAGGGTCTGACAGTGTGTTACGATATAGAGGCTGACAGAGAGTGGAAGCAGGCCCTGACACTGTGAGAACCTAAGGGTTGTACGTTAGGGGAAGCAGGGCGTGACAGTGTGTTAGAAGCTGGGGGCTGACAACAAGGAGAATCAGGGCCTGGTAGTGTTAGAAAGCAGGGGCTGGCAGAAATGGAAGCAGGGGCAATAGAAACCAGGGTCTGACAGAGAAGGGAAGCAGGGACTGACTGTGTGCTAGAAGCTACATTCAGACAGTGAGGGGATGAAGGGTCTGGCAGTCTGTTAGAACCTAGCGGCTGGCTGTAAGGGGAAAGGGCCTGTCAGTGTGTTAGGCCTCTGGCTAACAGAGAGAGAGAGAGAGAGTGAAAATCAACTTTCGCAATGCAATGAAGGCAGTTGATACCTGGATGCAAGACAGCTGCCTCAAGCTCAGCTCGGACCAAACCGAAGTACTCCTCCTGGGACCCACCCCTCAGCCTGAGATGACTCCTGGTGGCCCGCCACACTAGGATCCCCTCCCACCCCTACAGACCACACACGCAACTTGAGCATCACACTTGACTCCTCACTCTCAATGTACTGCCAAATCAATGCAGTATCCTCATCCTGCTTCCCTACGCTACACCTGCTTCGAAAGACACTCATATGGCTCCCCACAGAATCCAGAAAGACAGTCACCCATGTGCTCATCACCAGTAGACTGGTCTACAGCAGCACACTCGTCACCCAGAAACAGCTCAGGAAACTACAGAACGTCCAAAACGCTGCAGCCAGACTGGTTATCAACACCCCCGCGCAGCCCCATGACACAGCACCTCTGACAACTCCACTAGCTCCCTATCAGCAAGAGAATCACCTTCAAGCGCCTCACACATGCCTACAAGGCCCTCTACAACGCAGGATCTGAATTTCTGAACCACCGCCTTGATTTCCACACACCTGCCAGACAATTCTGCTCTGCCAAACTCGCCCTGGCCTCTGTCCCACGGATCCAAAGACCAGAACCAGAGGAACATCCTCCTCCTACCTCGCTTCCAAGACCTGGAATGCCCTGTCCCCCTGTCCCTCCTCCTCAGGCAGTCCGCGTCGTTGACCCAGTTCAGGCAGGACCACAAGACCTGGCTCTCCGACTGAACCTCCACACGCAGAGGGATCAGCAGCGACCCCCACCCCCTCAGTGCCTAACGACCCTCACGGGTGAGTAGCCATGCTTTACAAACCTCTGATTGATTGATTGATTGGTGATTGATTGATTGATTGATTGAGAGAGTGGAAGCAGGGTGTGATGATGTGTTGGAATCCAGGGGCCGAAGGAGACTGGAAGTAGGGCTGACAGTGAATTAGCATCTAGGGACTGACAGCAAGGGGAAGCAGGGCCTGACTGTTAGAAATTAGGGGCTGACTGTAAGGTAAAGCAGGGCCAGACAGGGGGTTAGAACCCAGGGCCTCACAGAGAGTGAAAGCGTGGCTTGCTAGAGTTTTAGAACCCAGGGTTAACGAAGATAGAAAGCAGAGTCTACCAGTGTGTAAGAACCCAGAGGCTGACAGAGACTGAAAGAAGGGCCTGACAGTGTGTAAGAAATCAGGTCTGACAGGGCAGGGAAGCAGTACCTGACAGTATATTCGAATAATGTAATGTAATATGGGAACCCAATGTTATCCTATGGGACAGGTAGGCTTCCCAGTAGTGAAAAACAAATGTAGGAGCTTTTCACTACTAGACATGTAAAACAAAACATGAACATACACGTCCAACCTTTTAATTGCAATGCACCATGCTCTACTGAAATACTTAACGGCCTACCATAGGGGTGACTTATATGGAATAAAAAGGGAGGGTTCAAGGCTGGGCAAGGGTGTTATATTGCTGAGAGTTGGAAGTTTTCAACTAAATTCAGGCTGCAAAGGTAGACCTAGGACATGTTTTAAGCGGCTAGTTACATGGGTTCACAATATGTGCTGCAGGCCCACTAGTATGTATATACAAAACAAGGGTAGTAGCATATAACTTACAGGCCCAGGGTATATGGTATACCACTCTACAAGGGAATTAGAAACAAATGCAATATGCCAATCAGGTGTAAACAATTTAACCATGTTTAGAGGAGTGAGCACAACCACTTTAGCACTGGTCAGCATCCCTAAGCCCAACAAAAACAAATTTCAGCACAAAATGGAGGGAAGTAGGTGGAACGTTTAAGGGAAGACCACACTAAGGCTTAGGGGTCTAACACTTAGGTTCTCATGGAGAGAGCAGCACCAGCCACTACAGGCATCACTTCTTACTTGGCCAAGCTTCTTCTACTTACAGGTTTTGCCCTAAACAGAACTGCACAGGAAGATGTCAGTCCCCCATCACAGGCAACTACTTATAAGTTTGCCAATACTATTGTGCATTCAGCTTCACCCAATTCTGAACTCGTCACACACAGTCCAGTCCCCCATTACAAAACCACCTATTGCTTTGCCGAGCCTCTTCTACAAACCGCTTTCACTCTAAAAAGACCTATTTACAGAGTGGCCAATCTCCTAGCAGCCACATCACCTCTTTGTTGTCCAAGCTTCATCTACATATAGTTTTCATCCTGAACAGAACTCATGATGGACAGGGCAGTTCCATATCACCTATTAGTAGGCAGAGCGTCGTCTACATACAGCTTCACCCTAAACAAAGGTCTTTATAGAGATACCACTCCCCTCCCGTAGAAATCACCGAATAGATGACCAAGTCGATTCCAATTAAAATGTTTGCCCTGGCATCAGAGAATGTTGCAACTACATAGGACCTTCTTTTTAAACAATTGCCTTATCATCATCATACAGACAATCAATACATGTTTTTGATGTTCTACATTACTTCCTACTATTAACTGAGTTTTCTAAATCATATGCCAACAACATTACACACATTGGTACATGATATATGACATAGAAACTGGCTTAAACTACATATCTGTATGCAATATCCAAAAAAGATGGCATTTACATTTTTCATTACATAAAATTCTGATCAATTCCATTGAAAAACAACAAAAACAAATTGATGTTAGCACATACCTGTTTATCTAACGTGCTACAGATTTTTCCCAATATGCAACCGCATATAGAAAAACTGAAAATACCTTTGAGTACTAATCAAATGTATCCTCTTGCATGTATCAAGTTCTAAATTAAATTCTAAGATCAAGTTCTAAAGTAAGTGTAAAGAATATATGGTCAGAACAAATAATCTATAAAGAGGCTGTCGGTTTAAAGTAGAAGAATGAACACTTTTGTACCACACTCGATCAGCACACTTCTAAAAACTAGAAGCAAAGAGTTCACGTTCTGCCCCTCCTCACCAAACAGAGATAAAATCAAAAGCCATAGGTTATTCGTGGGGTATATGTAGCTGTAGGCTTGAACCACTCAGCCTATAACATCGCAGCATTTTTAAAACAAGATATGGGAACAGTCGCAATAGGTTGAAATTAATGTAAACCATCTTTACATATTTGGCTAGATTCGTGAATCAACCACAGATTTTAAACCTGCAAGTTTCACTCACTGACGCTTCTATATTGGGATCCGCAGATCCATCGAGGTACTCATTGTGAAGCCCCCCATGTAGCTCTGCAATGGATCTGTTCATCTGCAAAGCGCCCTTAAAAAAAGTAGAAGGCTAAGGAAAGTAAGAGATAGATCACTTTTATGTATTATTATTCTCGAGCATCCACTTGAAAAATTGACCAGCAATGTGTGTCAACCCATTTACTTGTTTCAGTGGCAATATTAATTTGCACTCTCTATTAAAGTTTTCTCCATAGACCTTTACACAACATCACTTTCCATGGCAATCAATTTGAAAACTCTCACAAGTTACAAAAAACTGCAAGTCAAAAGTTCATAAATATTTGTCAGCTCTGCAGATCTGTTTAAGACTCTCATTGGAAGTTACCTTCTGCTGTTAATAAATACAAACCTATTGCAAACAGCATATCTGTTCTCCAATCAGAATGTGCAATGAAAATAGCAGTTATCGTCTAACTAACGTATTATTCAGCACTCCAACATCAGCCAACCACAACCATTGCACAGCCTTTTTTTGAGATTCCTCTTTAAACTCCATGATGTTTGTGAACATTCCACATTCTGCTACTGACTCCTCCTCTGTCCTGCTCCTGTAAATCAGTATTATGGTTAGAGTGTGGATTGTGGGCCACAGCTTTGTGTTTTGGACCAGAGACCCTGCAACAAATTGTGGCATTGGGGTGGATCTTGGATGTCCCCAAGTAGACATTACTTGGATTGACCACAGAGGTATGAAGTGGCATCAATAATTTATTTTTGTGGAGTTTTATATAGCGCCAACTAGACCCGGAGGTATCAGAGCGCTTTACATGAGCACCAGTTACGTTACATACGCATTCATTTAGTTAGGCACGGGGAGATTAAGTGATTTGCACAGAATCACAGAAAGTTGAGCGTCCCTGCCGAGACTCGAACCCAGTTCCCCAGCTCTCAGGTGACCGCTCTAGCCGTTAGGCCACATTCTCTCCCCAATTGCCTATGTTTGAGAGCATTTCAGATTGCGAGCACCCAGACCTGATGATTATTAACTGTGGTGGCAGCGACATGGGCACAGCCAATGGGATGGACACGAAATTCAAATGAAGTACACATTGGCACAATTAATGGCTGTCTTTCCTTGCTCTGCTTTTATATTTTCCACCAAATGTCAAAGGCAGAAGTGGCAGTGGTCAAGTTTTGTTCAAAGATTGAGAAATCTGGGAGACATGGCAACAAAGCAGGTTTGGCATTTCTCTGTGACCAGAGGATGGAATCCATTTACTACAATAATATACACTTTGACATACCAGGAGTGTACCACCAGGACGAATACCGTTTCACAGCAGAAGAGAACCAGATCTTCCTTGACAATATCAAGGAATGAATCTAGCTCTACCTATAAGTGTGCACAAAACACTATTAATGCTAAGGCTCTTTTCAAAGTCTCCCAATCAGCAAATGAGAGCATTGTTTTCTTATAATTTCTTTTTATTATGTACTGGATCGGCAGATCTACAATGATGCCACACACACCGATTAAATAATCAGGCTTCTGGCTATATAAGGCTCTGCGGTGGATCTGGGGTTCCACTCAAACTTTTTTTCAAACAATCAATATGGTATCTGAAGCTAACAGTCATAGTCACAATTGCCTATATTTCTATACATATTCATATATCTGCAAGAATGTATATATGTATGTATGTAAATATGTATGTGGGGATGCATGTGTGGTTCTGTGAGTGGCATTATGTGGGGGGGTGTGGGTGTAGTTGTGTGTTTATGTGTGTGTGCAAAGGTATGCGTGTCGAGGTGCGTGTGTGTAACTGAGTGTGTGTGTGTGTGGGACTGGTCATATGTGTGTGTGTTTGAGGGACTGCGTGTTGAGGTGCTTTGTGTGTGTGAGTAGTTGTGTATCTGGGTGTGTGTATCTGATTGAGCCTGCATGTGTGTGTGTGTGTGTGAGAGAGAGAGAAGGTTTGGTGTTGTCTGTTTGTGTATGTCTCAGTGTGGATGTGTGTGTGGGAGGGTGTAGTTGTGTGTGTGTGTCTTTCTTAGTGTGTTGGAGTGTGGGTGTGGTAGTAGTTGTATGTGTATTTATGTGTGTGAGGAAATATGTTAGGTGTTTGTTGGTGTGGGTGTATGTGACTTTACATTTGTGGGGTTGTGTGTGAGGGTGGGTGTGTATGATTGAGTGTGTGTTTGTGTCTCAGTGGGAGTGAGTGTTTGTGGGTGTTTTGTGTTTGTGTGTCTTTGTGTGGGTGTATTGTGGTGTCTGTGTCAGACGAGTTGTGTGTGTGCATGTATGTATGTTTGGGAGTGTATGTGTGTGAAGGTGTCTGCTGGTATGTGTGTGGGTCTATATGACTGTCTGTGTGTTTGGTGTCTGTGTCTTTAGTTTTGTGTGCATCTTTGTGTGGTTATATGGCTGACTGTATGTGGGCTTGTGTGTGTAGGAGCAGGTGTGTGTATGTATGTGTGAGGGAGGGTTTGTGGAGGTGTCTGTTGTGTTTGTGTGTGTGAGGTTATGTGTTTGTGTGCCTGTGTGTGTGGGTATGTGTGTCAGACTGAGCATGTATGTGTGTGATTAGGTGTGTAAGTGAAGGTGTGGTGATGTTTGTGTGTCTCAGTGTTGGTCTGTGTGCAAGGGAATATGTGTGAAGGAGGTTGTTGGTGTGTGTTTGGATCTGTGTGTGACCGTTTATCTGGAGTTGTGCATCTGAGTGTGTGTATCTAACTGTGTATGTGTGTGTGCGTGTGTGTGAGAGCGAACAAGAGGGTGTGTGTTTCTGTGGTTGGTTGTGCCTCAGTGTAGATGTGCGTGGATCTAGTTGTGTGTGGGTGTCTTTGTGTGGGGGTGTGACTCAGTGTGTTGGTGTGTGTGGGGGGGTTAATACATTTGATGTGTGTAGCTCCAAATGTTTTTTTCAAATGTTAATTTAAGTAAATTGAGAAGTATGCATAGTTCAAATTTGAATGTATTTTGGCCGACGATAGGGAGGGTCATTCAATCAGAATTCTTATTTTTAGTGCAGTGTGTGCATGGTCCTGAAATAGCTGCTAGGTGGTAGTGTGTTGTGTGAGTAATACAGTCTAGCAGCCTAGCTTTAAGGCCAGTTGCACTTTACTTTCTACGACCTGTATTTGCACTTTAATCACTGGTGAATTGGCTGTTAACCATATCGTGACGTCTGTATTAAATGCCTCAAGTCCAATCATACAGAGATGTATAGTTCTGTATGTTTCCTGTTGGAGTCATGGCCTGGGCACTGAAGCACCTTATGCATTACCCATGACCTTGCTTTTAGTGCGTCAGATCCAGGATCCAATCGAAATAAGTGCAGAAACAGCCCACCACAGACAACAATGCCAGTGATGCACGCTCACGCTTGACTGTCACAGATAATTTGGTTCTCTTCAATATGTGGAAAGCTGCAACAAAATGTGAGCTCTGCAGTTGTGTACCAAATACAACAACAATAGGACACAAACCAGTGGTGATTGGGACAGAATCCTCTGGGAAACGTAAGCAAGGAAATCTACATACAAAGATCTACTTGTTGTAATAACGGTTTATTTCTAAAGCAGTATGAAAAGCAGCATCTAACTTGGTGTGACTTCCTGGGGTACACAAGGTCTATATAAACCCTAACTCCCCATTAAGTTTGAAAAATGAAGGATCATGCGTACCTTGAAACAACTTGCCTTCCCTACGGAAGCCGAGAAGGAACATAATGCAAATGATGCTCTTTTTCATGACCCTCCTTTTCTGTCTGAGCTATTCTACTTCTTTTACAGGACTGGGCTTCAAACATTCGGCTGTTTATGTTTTGTCAGTGCAGAGTCAGGGCGGCCATCTTTGCCGAGGTTAAAGGGAAGGCCCTTGGGATTCTGGGAACCTCTTGACCATCTCCTAATGAGTTTAGCTTTGATTTGTAAGAGCCAGGGTCAGGGCCCAATCACAGTGACACTAGGCTGTTCTCGAGCTCGATAATCTTTTACCCTAAGGTCGCTGCTCTGAATGCAGACCAGACCTGCAGGGGCCAGAGGGCAGCACCCCTTTGATGAGGGTTTGGTGTTTTGTGTCTGGGTCCCAGTGTGCAGGTCTGTACCTCTCAAAACACCGGAACAATTGGCCAGTCTCAGCAGGCAGGTCAGAGGTCAGTGTGCATGGGAACTAAATTACCATCTCAAAGGTGGCATTCCTTCAAAGGTTGTGCAGTCAGCCATGTTCCCCATTCTGTAACAGCCTATTTCCGATGGAGGGTATGCCCTGTATCTCCCTCCCCCCCCCCACCCCCATGGCCCCTTTCACATATCCAGAGCATTGACATAATAACGAGAACTTTTATTCAACCATGACATTTTTTTTTCGAGAACATATATATCCTTGGCAGGTCTAAAACTTTATTTTAAATCCTGTTTTCAGATTAAATATTCACATTGTTAGAGTGAAGACTGTTGTACAAAACAGACCCTTTTGTTTCCCTAGTTATGACATTATTGTTGTGATTCCTGGGAGCCATTTGGTTAACGCAAAAAACAGTCTGTGCCATATTTGTGCTAAAATGGGTTTGGCAGATTTGTCCCAGAGGTCAAGCAAGCCAGTGTCACTGAGTAAGCAGGTGTAATTTAGGGGCTACGTGGGCCACGAAGACCTAGAGGTGGATCATGGCTCACCCACTTCTTTAAGGCATGTGATTCTAGACAAATCATTTTATGCTGCATGCAAACATTTTCAAACTGGAAAGTGGGAGATTTTGGTACAATAATCGGGGGGAATGTATTTTATCCAGTAGCTGGTAATTAGGTAGAGGCAATTTTAGGGGGAGACACCTAAAATAATAGTCTCGCGCCTGAATGGGCCTGTTGACAGGTGTGCTTTATCTCCGCGATCTTAAACATTACTTTTCTTGTATTCACTCTACAGCCGTAAGTAATAGAAGACATTTAACTCATTGAAATTCACAAAAAGCAAATATATTTTGCTTAAAGACAGCACATAGTCAGCAAAGCCATCATAAGTGCACTGTAGGTTTTACACGTGGTTGTGCAGACATTTCCTGCCAGGAGTTAATTAGAAGTTTGTGTAGTTATAGGGTGATATTATTACTCAAAGTGATTAGTTTATACTGAAATGCTGACTGCAGTCAATACATAGTGTTTTGCCCACCTATGTGATTTAGGGGCGTAACTTCAGTTGGTGAAGCATGCTCAGTGGTACCAGGGCCCAGATGTCTGAGTGGCCCACTGAACCCTGATATTTCTGTGTTTTATAATTCAAACAACCAAGAGGCCCATTTTCTTTTTGCACTAAGGCCAGTGACGCACTGGCTACACTATAGATGTGATTGACATATTGTGCTTACCAACCTCCCGAAACACCTCATAACCTCCCCATCCCTCATAGATTCCAAAGGAACCTCGAGACATGGCTCTTCCAGACGAAACAGGCATGATCTCCTCCTCCGCCCTCGGGCCTGCCCTACTCAGCGCATAGAGACCCTCACGGGTGATTAGCCGCGCTCTACAAAGCCACCCAAGATAACATAACATCTACACACAACTCAAACAAGGAGCTCTCAGTCCACCATGCGAACACAATCCTCTCTGGTATTGTTGTGTCTGCAAGGCCACAATCACATCACACCTGCTCGTGATGAACTCTGCTGGGAAAAGAGTGCAGGTAAAGAAACTGGGCCTCTCTCACTACGCCTTACGTCTCTCACTATGCCTTACGTCTCTCACTGTGCTCTCCCTATAGGACATATATCCAAGGACTTACAGAGCTTTCAGGCAACCACTCAGGTGAAGTGCTGCTCCTAAGAATAACTTGCTATTGATTAAGTTTGCAATACAGGGTTTGTCAAGAACATTTTTTTGTTCAAAGCTTGCAAAGACACATGTTCCCAGATGACTGTTCTACTGGCCATCTTCGCCATTCTTTTTTTTTTGCTCTTGAAGCGCTCCTGTATTTTTCCTTGAATTGCTTTAAACCCAAAGGACCCTCAAACCTACAAACCTAGTACTGCTTAAGGACATTCTTGTGCACTCTGGAACAGGTCTACTTGGAACTTTGATTCAAGAGGATAATGCACTTAGACTGTTTACACTAGGTCCTGACTGGTATTGTTTTGGGGTGCAGTAGCAGCACGCGTCAGCGATGCCCCACAGCTCTGCCTTTAAACTTAGTTCAGTTATCTCCGGTAACAGGGACCCCTTTGTGTTTATTATTGTTGAATGAATGGAAATGTCTCCATCAATTCTCTGACTGTGGCTGGGCCAGAGATGAAAAACCTCAGCTCTTGCTCCAGTGAAGACGTGATTATCTCTGGTACTAATGTTGGCATGATTAGATGTAGTTGATTGCAAAAAGTCTCATTGTGCAAATGGTGTGTGCAGGTTGGAGGAAGGGTGCGACCTACAGAAACCTCAGAGACAGTCCACTCAACTGCTTCTTTCCCATGATCTAAATGGATGTGAAACCCAAGATGTTCCACTACAGCAGGCTCCTGGGATATTTTCTTGTGTGGCGTCATGCATTCACCAGTCTATTTAGTGCATTCTGGAAGTATCACATGGCAGCTGTGGCCAACATCTGCTCTTAGGAGGAAACCCTTACTGGTTGCATCCTCAAACTGTAAAGGTGCAGATGAACGTATTGTTAAAGGTGTGGAAACCCAATCACGTATTTCAAGTCGAGTCACACTCGTATATTCCTGCACATCACAGTGCTGTTATTTTACATGTATATGACCTATAATGTATCGATATTTTATAATGAAATATCGATGTCCTTTTGTATTGGGTTAAAACATCCAATATCTCTGAGTATGCCTGCTAATTTGCATATTCAAGGAGGCCCAGAAGCCGTGTTGTTCAAGGTTCTACATTGGTGCATTTCTTCACCCCCCCCCTTTCACACCTGGCAAGTAGAAGCAGCTTTTCAGCAGAATAATGAGCTCAGAAGTGCATTTATGAATGACGTCTACTGCTCAAAGACGCCAGGCGCTTCCTCAGGGAGAAGATCCTGCTACATGTTCATCAGATAGGTATTTGCTGAAAGTGACAAGCGTCTCTCACGTTATCAGGTTCCATAGACTTGTATTGAAGAAAACCATATATATAAATATATACTGCTCAAAATTGTGTGTATATTTAGCATTATGCTCCAACTGAGGGCCTCATTTACAAGCCCATTGCTCCGCCAGTCACTTGTTTTTACGCACCAGCGCACAACGGGCTTGGCCATATTTACAAGGCCACGTAAATGCACACTGCGTGACTTTTCCCGGCCTTGTAAATATGAGCCCCTTTCACGCATTACTCTGCGTGAAAGGGTCGTTCCATGGGTGTTGCTGTGGGTGTTCCCACACAACATCCATGGAACCTAACACATTCACAGATTTACAACGTTTTGTAAAGCTGGGAATGCGTCAGAATCCTACGCCTCCCCAGGGGAGGGATAGGAGTGGTGCAACGAGGAGAAATCTTTATTCCTCCTTGTTTTTTCCTCTTCCCATGCATGCTGCATTCTGCAACACACACAGAAAGGGGAAAATGCCAACAATGATTGTTATCTTGCAGGAAGGTGCCCCTTCCTGCACAAAATCAATCATCCATGCAACGCAGGCACCCTTGCAACATTGACGCAAGGGTGTCCTCGTTAGTACACGGCTGATGATTGTGCGCTGGTGCAGGGGTGAAGGACAGGATTGCTCTGTATCTTGTAGATACGGCTCATTTCTGCCCTTTTTGTTGTTGACGCACGGCAACGCAGGAGAAAGGCTTGCTGCGCTGTCATGCATCAAAATATAGTAAATGAGGCCCTGCTACTTTTCTAGTAAGAGCCATGGTCAGTTGAAATGACAAGAGGCTGTAAATATTTTATTGTGCTGCTCGCTATTTTTACTTTAAACACGAGTGTTCATTTTAACATTAGGCTGCACCTCTACGGAGTGTTATGTTATGTTATAAATTTTGTATAGCGCAACTGTTACCCGTGGGTGTCCTGGCGCTGTTTGGAAGTCCTCCTTCAGGTGAGTGAGATAGCCTAATTGCCTGTTAGTGCACAAAAAGCCAGGTTTTATTGCCTTCCTAAAGAGGTGATCCAGAATGCCTCTTAGATGTGGTGGTAAGGTATTCCAGGTCGTAGTGGCTCCAACTAAGAAGCTCCGACCACCCCAGTTGGCTTTTTTTGCTGGTGCAGATTTGGCCAATTTGGCCTCTGAAGAGCGTAATGTTCTCCTGGGTTTATACCAGTGAATGTGCTTGGTAAGGTAGGAGTGCCCCTTACCCTGGAGTGACCTATGCAATATGCACATGGCTTTAAACAAGATGCGTTTTTTTACTGGAAGCCAGTGTAATTTTTTAATTTCGGGTGAAATGGCAGCATACTTGGGAATCCCTGTGATAAGTCGAGCTGCTGCGTTTTGAAGCAGTTGAACTTTATTCAAAAGCCCTTCCCGCATATTTAAATACAGGCTATTACAGTAGTCTAGTTTTGAGAGCACAAGTGCTGATACCACAGTTCTTAGACTCTCTTTGGGAAGAAGGGGCAACATTTTTTTGCAGGATTTTAAAGTAAATGAGGTGGCCGAGGCCACCGCATTGACTTGATCTTTGTGGGATAACTGATTATCTATCATTATCCCTAGATTTTTAACTTTCCTGCTGGCTGTCGGAAGTGGCCCCATTGAGTCTGGCCACCATTCTGGAGTCCAAAAATTTAAGTCATTCCCAAAGAGGACCACCTCCGTTTTACTAGAGTTCAACTTGAGGCAGTTTTGAGCCATCCATTTGCCAATCTCTGTCATACAGTCCTTAAACCCAGAGGTAGTGTTCTGCTGACCTCCTGGTTGCAGGGACACCACAATCTGGGTATCATCGGCGTAGGAGATGAGAGAGAATCCGAAGGATTCCACCAAAGGGGCTAGCTGTTTTACGTTTACATTAAAGAGAGTTGGGCTGATGGACGAGCCCTGTGGGACTCCACAGGGGAAGGAGAAAGGTTTGGCTGAGAAATCTCCCAGAGTGACCGTTTGCACTCTATTTTCCAGTAAGGATTTAATCAAATTCCAAGCCAAACCACGAACACCAATCTCCTCCAGTCGGTCCATCAGCAGCCCGTGATGGACCGTATCAAAGGCTACTGATAGATCCAACATGATCAGTGCCGCTTTTCCTCCTTTATCGAGGGTGGCCCTGATCTCTTCCGTCGATTTAAGGAGTGCCGTTTCTGTGCTGTGACCCGCTCGAAAGCCATATTGAGTACGATCCAGCAGCTGACCTGTCTCCAAAATATTGCTGAGTTGAATATTCATAATTTTTTCAACGATTTTAGCCGGAAACGGAAGCCTGGATATGGGCCTGAAGTTGTTAGGGTCATTATTATCCAGTTGAGGTTTTTTTTGGAGCGGTAGGATAGATGCTGTTTTCCAAGCTAAAGGGAAGTAGCCTTTTGTAAACATCGCATTAATTATGGATGCTAGAAATTTTGTCACTGGTTCGGGGGCGAGTTTGAGTACAGATGCGGGACATGGGTCCAGTGGAGATCCTGATTTTATTTTAGTCATTAGCTTCCCTAATTCTGGTACTGAAATGGGGGCAAACTGGAGTAGCTGGTTTAGAGGGGGATTAGGGTTATTCTGATTAGACGTACTTGGTTGGGGTTTTTGAGGTAGTTGTGAGAAGGTTGAAAATATCGCATTTACCTTATCAAACAAATGATTGGCTATCCTGTCGCAGAGTTCTTGGGAGGAGATTAGAGGAGGGGGAACAGGGTGAGCCAGCATCATGACTGTTTTAAATAGTTCTTTAGATGAGTTTATGTTCTCATTGATTTTGAGGGCAAAGAATTATTGTTTCGTTATGAACACCAAGTTTTTGTATTCCTTAATGCACTCTTTGTATAATGGTTTTTCTGCTTCATCATAATTCCTCCTCCAGTTTCTTTCAAGTAATTTGCATCTGAGTTTTTTTTCTTTAAGTTCCGGTGAATACCATGGGGACGTTGGTCGTTTCCTCGTGTTCTTGCATATTTTTGGTGGGGCCAGCTTGTTACTGGCGGCTTCCACCCAACTATGGTAGCATCTGGCGGCATCTTCTAGATTAGAGGGGAGGGTAGGAAGGGTGGCACCTAATAAGTTGTTTAATTCCTGTCTGTTTACCTTCCCCCAGGAGCGATATTGCCGAAATGAGGTTTTACCTAGAGCTGGGTCAGGAGAGGGAGAAGTGACAGAGAATACTACTGCATTATGATCAGACCAGATCACGGGAAAAGTGTCCAAGAACGTGAGTTGTTCATTGTTGGAAAAAATTCCATCTAGGGTGTGCCCTGCTTTGTGTGTGGGCCCCTGGACCATCTGTTTCAGATCAATTGAATTCATTAGGTCGATTAAAATATTAGTATCTGGTTCTCCTTCTTTTTCAAAATGAAAATTGAAATCCCCTAAAATCGTATAGGACTTTGAACCAAGTTCGTTTTCGATCCAGCTGGAAGCTTTACGAGAAAAACTGAAATTTAGGGCCAGGAGGCCTGTACACCAGTGTCCCTTTGAACGTATCGCGTTGAGAGAGATAGAAACAGAAGTCCAATGCTTCACAGTCTGGTGTTATTGAACCCTTAAACATGGCCTTCAAAGACTCATGAAAAATTACTGCGAGCCCCCCTCCTTTCTTATTCGCCCTGTTGAGAGAATGACAACTATATCCGGGTGGAGTGGCTTTGACCAGATCTGGCCCTGAAGCCTCATTCATCCAGGTCTCCGTAAAAAAAGCTATTTTAATTTTTTCATTTTCTATAAACTGCGCACACTCCAGACTGTGTTTGACTAGTGATCTAGTATTTAGCAGCAGGCATTTAAATGTTTTGTTTTCGTGCGCTCCCCTAACTATTTTATGGCTGATCTGTGTCTTCATTGACACGTCTTGGTGGTATAGTAGAATCCTTCCGTTACAGTTAGGGCATGATATCTGGTCTATTCCTGGGAGTGTGTTAGGGAATAGACCAATACAACCAGTGTTGTGAGACTTACTGTTAAGATCATGCAGTTGAGAGCTTGAGTATGTCTGCCGTGTCGCTGCTTTACTAGTAAGGCCGACATTCGGGCTGGCGCTGGTCGCTGATCGTGCGCGGACAGGCGCAGACGGGCTTGCCTTTGGCGCGCCCGCTGCACGCGTCCGCTGCGCGTTTGACCCAGCTTCCGGCTAAATAGCCTGCAGGAGCGAACACTAGAGCGCCAACCAGCCTCCTTTCAACCAATGGCGGTTAGCGGTGTGATGTATAGACCCGCGAGGGGCAGGGCACACACGAGGTACAAGTAAAATTAAGTATCCACATTATAAAATGCTAAAATACTTAAAATACTTAAATGATTAAAAAAGCGGAATTAAAACAGAGTACGAACTACCTTGATTAACTCTGGCTATGTCTACCCGGCTCAAGCCTCAGGTGACGTCCGCTCGCGTTCGCTCCAACTTCCGGCTAAATAGCCTGCAGGAGCGAACACTAGAGCGCCAACCAGCCTCCTTTCAACCAATGGCGGTTAGCGGTGCGATGTATAGACCCGCGAGGGGCAGGGCACACACGACGTACAAGTAAAATTAAGTATCCACACAATAAAATGCTAAAATACTTAAAATACTTAAATGATTAAAAAAGCGGAATTAAAACAGAGTACGAACTACCTTGATTAACTCTGGCAATGTCTACCCGGCTCAAGCCTCAGGTGACGTCCGCTCACGTTCGCTCCAGCTTCCGGCTAAATAGCCTGCAGGAGCGAACACTAGAGCGCCAACCAGCCTCCTTTCAACCAATGGCGGTTAGCGGTGCGATGTATAGACCCGCGAGGGGCAGGGCACACACGAGGTACAAGTAAAATTAAGTATCCACACAATAAAATGCTAAAATACTTAAAATACTTAAATGATTAAAAAAGCGGAATTAAAACAGAGTACGAACTACCTTGATTAACTCTGGCTATGTCTACCCGGCTCAAGCCTCAGGTGACGTCCGCTCGCGTTCGCTCCAACTTCCGGCTAAATAGCCTGCAGGAGCGAACACTAGAGCGCCAACCAGCCTCCTTTCAACCAATGGCGGTTAGCGGTGCGATGTATAGACCCGCGAGGGGCAGGGCACACACGACGTACAAGTAAAATTAAGTATCCACACAATAAAATGCTAAAATACTTAAAATACTTAAATGATTAAAAAAGCGGAATTAAAACAGAGTACGAACTACCTTGATTAACTCTGGCAATGTCTACCCGGCTCAAGCCTCAGGTGACATCCGCTCACGTTCGCTCCAGCTTCCGGCTAAATAGCCTGCAGGAGCGAACACTAGAGCGCCAACCAGCCTCCTTTCAACCAATGGCGGTTAGCGGTGCGATGTATAGACCCGCGATGGGCAGGGCACACACGAGGTACAAGTAAAATTAAGTATCCACAAAATAAAATGCTAAAATACTTAAAATACTTAAATGATTAAAAAAGAGGAATTAAAACAGAGTACGAACTACCTTGATTAACTCTGGCTATGTCTACCCGGCTCAAGCCTCAGGTAGCTCAAGCCGAGTGTGACTATAAGCTGGAGTCTCCCAGCTAGCACTACAATTTCAGCTATGCTTACCCATGTACCAAGAAACCCTCTCTGTCCCCTACTGGAGAACAGGAGACGTCAACCTAAGATCAGTCTACATGTTCAAGTCAACTGACTGATGTCAATGTATGTCAAGTACACT
Organism: Triturus cristatus; assembly: GCF_964204655.1. Classification (NCBI taxonomy): domain Eukaryota; kingdom Metazoa; phylum Chordata; class Amphibia; order Caudata; family Salamandridae; genus Triturus; species Triturus cristatus. The sequence goes on along the minus strand of NC_140583.1, from coordinate 138,405,377 downwards.
TCCTCCCTACTTGGCCTGAATTCCAGTAAACAAGTGAACAAAGCAAACAAGCTAACTTCTTCAAGAAGGGTTCTGGGGGTGCACCCTCTGAATAACATTTTTAAAAACTGGGGTCAATTAGTATAATTTTCAGCACAATTCCCACATAAATTTGCCCACAAAGCATAAGCTCTGCAAAAGCAATCATAAAATATTGCAGCACTGTCATGGTGTCCCAAAATCTCTAGGAGTTAACCTATTTTTTTTCTTAAAAAATGAGTCAGTGCCCCTTTATGTCAAAATATCCTCTGTTGTGCTAGGGCCAGGATTATGTCATGGCTGTCCCATAAACCACTGGTGCTTTATTATACCAAGAATTACATGGTGTATATCAATACCAGAATTTTACTGTTAACTGCATCCATATACTGTGGTTGACCATTATGTCCAGAAACAACTTTTTTTCGGCTTGTTTGAACCATAAGCGTGCACAGTGCAGAGCACTGTGTATACTTAAAACATGACATTAGTCGTCGCAGTTCATAGCAATAGATAGTCATACAGCAGCAATTGTCAAATGAATTTCACAAAGATTGTATCAAACTAGAGGAACAAAAACCTTGAAATAAGTAATAAAAGAAAATCGCATAAGGAGTCCGCAAAGTTCCCCTGGGTTATCTAAGCAGAAAATCAACCACATTAAAAATTGTCAATACTACGATTAAAAACACGGTGATCTATCATAAAAATAAAATGCAATTCATAAAAAACACTTAAGATTCATAAAACATCATATAAGAACTGCAGCCCTCTGCTTCATAGCACGCTCAATATAAGTGGAAGCGGAGAAGCAGATCTTGATCGTGGGTAAGGTTTGCAGATAATTAAAAGTAACTCTACAGTAACGAATGTTGGCCGCCCTTAGGATGGGCAGCAAATTGCGTTTCCTCAAAAACTAATACAATTTACAGAATAGAATAAAATGTAGGTAGTCTGTGGGGATAGGTCATCACATGGGCATGAAACAAGTTGTGAAAAATAAGTGCCTTGTGATGGAAAAGCAGCAATAAAGTGCACCGTTCAAAGCCTAAGCATCATCAATAAAAATTTGTGGTGTAAGTCTCCCACCCATACTAAGTAGGGCGTGGGAATTTCACCTGAGCAAATCCCCATATAGGACTGGACGGTTGGTTTGTCTGCAGCACACCGCATTCTGTCCTACAGACATCTCTCTAGGAACGCATACTTCAACGTCCGAATGGAGGAAGCCGAAACTGTTCTCGGAGAAGTAAACAAGTCCTCCCGTCCCATCCTACAACCCAAGTACATACTTCAACCAAGCAATACTCGAACAGTGGTCAAGTGTTAAGCAGTCTGCAAGAACAGCCCTATTGAAAGATGTCTGGCTGTTGCTCCAGATTCTAAGCCACAAAAGGAGTTCAATTTTAATAAGGTCGTTGATATTACCAATCCCTATCTCCGTGTGGAAAACAAAGAAATTAGTGCTTTGGGGGACAGCTGGCAATCTCTTCATGAAACTGTTCTCGATTTTTTCCAGGGCTCCCTGATCTTCAATGCCCCAAACCTCTGCCCCATACGAAGCAATAGCACAGCATTTGGTTTTGTAGACTTTCGCGAGTTCCTTTATTGGTTTCTTTATTGGTTTCGGACCAAGTTTACGGGCAACATTTAATAAGGCTTCCACTGAATTGGAGAAGGCAGCAGCTCTAGTAGTCTTCAGCAGCCCCCATGAGAGTCGAGTGTCAAAGGGGATGCCAAGGTAAGTAAAGGTGGGTACAGAGCCAACCTTCTTGCTCTTCACAACAAAGGAAACATTATCCTTCTTCCTTTGCCCAAAAATCATTACGTGGTCTTGTTTTGGTTGACCATGAGATTTAAGATGGCCATAAACTCACAGAAACTAGAAAGAAGACGTTGTAGACCATTTGCAGTCCTAGCAATTAGGACTGTATCGTCTGCGTAAATTAGAGTGGGAATACTTTGAGCATTAACCCTGAGAATAACCAGTAATACTCCAGACTGTTCATGTAAATGGAAAACAGAACAAGGGGCAGGACACAGCCCATACGTACATCCAAAGCCATTACTAAAAGAAAGTGTGGTTTCCCCGCCTGGACTGTACCTTACACTGGCAGTGACATCATTGAGCAAATCTCTAAGAAAGTTAATGATGTAGAGATCAACTCCCATATCAACCAAGATATCCCATAATTTGGATCTGATTTCAGAGTTGAACAAAAACCTCAAGTCCATAAAAGCCATATAAACATTGCCATGCTTCGCCACAGTGTATTAGGCAATTAGCAGATATAGATTTAAGGATTGTTCACCTGTGCCAAGGCTACAGTGGAAGCCAAATTGGAGATCCCAAAGTATATACGTTCCTTGGTCCAAAGCTGCAAATGGTCCAACAGAATTCGACCCATGATCTTCGCAGTGGAATTAATCAATGAGATAGAACGAAAGCAGTGTGGGTCATTTTTCCAGCCCTTTTTGAAAACAGGAACAATGGTCGCACGGGATCAGTTCTTTGTAGGGCCGGTCACTAGTCACGTTAAGGACTCTAGTCAATAAAGGGACCCACAATAAGATATTAGCTTTCAACATGTCTGTGGGTAGCCCATCTGGACCTGGAGCATGCCCAACTGGACTGCTAGCAAAAGCCTGCATTACCTCTTCCAGGTCAATAGCTGGACCCGCAGAATGCCTTGCCGCACGCTGGGACACATGTGGACTTCTGTTGAGTAAGAGATTGTCATCAGGGCTCTCTTGGGTACCTGAGTAAGGGACAGCATAAAGCTTGGTAAAATGGGCGACCCAGGATTCAGATGGCATCACAGAAGCAGTGCCTGGTTCTTTTTTGCCTCATAAAAGCTGTGATTAACTGTTTCCCAAAAGGTCTTACAGTCCCGGAGTGTTCTTGCCTTGACCAGTGATGAGAATGATGCCTCTCTGATAGTGATCTTTCTGATTTTGAGGGTGTCTCTATACAGAGATCGACATCTCATCACTGCGCCCTGATCTCTAGGGTATTGTCTTAAAGCAGTGAGTAGGTGGTTGTGCGCCTGGGTGCACTGGCGTCAAACCACTTTATAGGTGGCTTACATCTCTTGTTATGCTGGACTAATAAAAGATCGAATGCGGCTCCACAGATCTGGTTAAAACTATGAGGAAGGCAGGGCCCCACCTCTGTGGGTAATTTGTTGATAGGCAAACCAGGAAGTAAGGGTAAGTGGAAACCACTAGCTGTGCTAAAAAAGAGGGTTCATCGACCTTGGACCATGCGTTGATTACCCCATGATTCTTGGAAGATGATAAACGTGTTTGGTGAGTCACTACTGGGATCCTAGTGATCAGTGAGCCATGCAAGGAAAGAGACAGGAGTCTGTGATCACTAAGGGGAGAGTCAGCCAAACCATAGTCCAGAGCGCAATCTCTTAGTGATTTAGAAAAAAATACAATTTCACTGGGTGTACCACGCCTAAAAATGTCGGTGTAATCTTAGCTGTTGAGCTCAAAGTGTCAAAAGAAAAATTGAGATTAACTTTAGCCAACAGCAGATTCAACTCATCACCAAGAGGACAGAGTGCAAAATGAGTGATAGAGACCCCATCATCATCCTCCAGCCCACAAATATTTTCATGGGTCTAAAACATTGTTAGGTAAAAGGTTTATCAGCAGTAATCTAATGGCAGGACACTGAAACAGAATCATCTGATACTATACTGAGTCACACTTTCTCCAAAGTTCCCTTGAGAAAGAAGAAGGAGAAACAAGCATGATCAGACCACCCTTGGCCCTATCCATATTGCTACGAGCTACTACTGGTGTGTGGTATGTGGCAAACCTATCCATATATACATGGTCAATAAGTCACGTCTCTTGTAGGCTGATAATAGCATGCCATTCGATGAACTTAAGCCAGTCTGGCCTACCCCATTTACAGGCTAAACCAGCAGTGTTCCAAGAGGCTATGGACAGTGTTTGCGTAGGATGACTTGTGGGAACAAGATTACACCCAGTGGGCACGTAGAGTCTAGATTCAAAATGAGTCCCGGATAACACAGGTTCAGCTGGTCGATCACTTAGACCCAAGGGAGTGACTGCAGCAGGAAGTCATTCCTGTAGGTCCAATTTGGACAAAGCAGAAAACCTATTAGAGATCGCCGAAACTGGCTCAGAAAGTAAGAAGGTAGGCAGACGCCCCTGGGGTCTGTAAAAATAGCTCAACGGAAGAGCCTCAATATCAGTTGGCACAAAAAAGGAAAAGTTTAGCCGGGAGAGGATGTCATTAGCCACTCTTCGGTCTCTAAAATTAATCGCAATGCAGTCATTACCATCTGGATTTGGAGTATTACCCACCCAGGACGCTCTGCTCACAAGATTTTTCTGGTTGTGGCCTAGCATCAGGCTGCTCACTTGAGTATTAACCCAGTGTACAACTTTATTGATCAGTTGCTCATGCTCTTCATATGAGCTCTTGCTTAATGGAGGGACATTCCTTAGGATCACAACAATGGGGGTAGCCTGAGGGGGCAATTGCAGCACGTGGCACTTAGAAGGGCCAGAACACTGGGTAAAGCCCGCAGACATTTTTTCCAGGACCACCGGAGCCAGCTGGCTGAGACCAGTCCCCCACTAGTGCCTTCAAAAGGATTCCGTGTACGTGCCCCTAAAATGTTGGAAGGCCGGGCCAAAGTAGAGTTATAGGCAGTACCCCTCGTAGCCCGAGAGGAGATGGTCACACCATCAGGAACCTGGGGTGTGTTATGGGTGCTCTGGGGATTATTTATAGGGAAATTGACCTGCCAGAACGGCGTTTGTCTCTGACCTCTTTGCCAGAGCCACTAGCTGAGACTACACAACAACCCCCTGATCCACATGTGTCGCCAGGGTTGCCCTCCCCTAGAGTTGCTTTTCCTCAAATTGTCTCGGGCTCCGCTCAGTCGCACCCTTCCACTGGTATAATCACTCTGCTTGCAGCAAATTAAATTATGGCCTCAGCTGAGTCGGCGTACGCTCCGGCGGGACCATCCATGATCGGCCCCTCAGGCATTGGCAATGCGGGACCTCGATGGGCCGGTATTTTCCTCTCGCGGGTACCCGTCCCGTCAGTGTCAACATTTTGGCTTGGGCGTGCCATATGCCGACAACTACCTATAGTAAACCAGCACCAGCATTGTGCAAATTCACATAGATTTATTTAGAAAGAGTACAGATAGTTCACATATGAACTATGAGTATTATGTTGCATAAATGTGGTACTCTGGTAAAAATTCAAACTCATTAGTAGCTAAGTTTGCTTTTTTGACTCTCTGTTCGCTACACAGAAGGACTGAAAAAGGATGGGATTGACCATTAAAATAAAAAATGTGGCAGATAAAGTGTTGCAAGTGCGACACAAGTAATACACTACTTTGCAACACATACATACACCATATAAATAAAAAAACACTGGTTCCACAACAAAATAGGTAACTTCATCAGAGTAGGTAATGGAATAACTCGGGGAACTGCAGGTAAAACTTGTATGGAGTTCTATGCAAAGCATAAGTCTAATTTTGTCATGGGTGCCCGTTATGCCAAGAATTACGCCACGTCTAACAGCACCAGCATTTTTCCAAGGGTCCCCCTTATGCCAAGATGTATCTTTACTGTGATAGTGCCAGCATTTTGTAAAGTGGACCCCTTAACTCTGGCTGATTTACATTCACTCACTCACTTAAACTTTTTCTCACTCACAATCACACCCTTGCTTGCCTCATCACACTCCATTCCCTTTACACTGTTTTGCCTCACACTCCTTCACACTCACTCTGCCACTCTCACTTACTTTAACTCTCACATACTCTCACAATCTCCCACTCTCACACACACTCACACTCCCTCAACGTCAATCTTACTTATTCTCAGTCACTCTAACACTCATTCTCACTCCAAGTTACACTGTCACTTATTCTCACTCCTTGTCAACGGCTTTCACTCACAGACACACACACACCAACAGTCTCACTTTCTCTGACACACACACACACACAGAGGGAAGATCACCACTTGAGGGCTTGCGCTGGTCTGGTTCACCTGTTGTTTCTGGATAGACTTCGGGGCAGGAATTCCAGCTTCCTCTCTCCCCAAGCACTGAAGGATGAACATGAAGGCTGCAATACATAATTGCCTTAAACGTGCAGTAAATTGATTTCTGTGTAGTTAACACAAGTTGGCTATTTTAAAATTAAGTGTAATTAAGTAACCCCGGGCGGAGACCTCTGCTCCGCCCGAGGAGTGTGCGGAGATTTGCCTTCTCCGCGTTCCTCAGAGACGGCAAATCTCCGCACACTCTGCTGCGGAGCAGAGTTGGCCAGCCCACGCCTCCACACCCCCTATTAAGAAGTAGGTTAACATTAATTAAAAATAAACTTAAAACCACTTACCTGTGTACTGCGGCTTCACCAGGCTGCCCTCTTTCTCCTCCTTGCCGTACCGGTAATGTTAACTTGCTTCTTAATAAGGGGGTGGATGCGGACGGCGTTGCGGAGTTCCACGGAGTTTGTTTGCAACTCCGTGGACCTCTGCGTAGCGCCGCTACGCCCACTACACCCAGGGTTAGAGTAAAGTGGTGCTACTATATATTGGAAGCAGTAACACCACTTAACTGCACATGAAATCTGTTTGTGTCAGCACTAGCAAAAGGCTAGTGCTATCTTTGCACCTGTAAAGGCAGAACAACATTTATGAACACAGTCCCCATATTTGATTTCGTGTTCCCTGTATTCTCCATTTCATTCCACATTAATATCACAATCATCTGCTGAAGTCTGGAAATTTGCTTAGTAGTCAGACTACATTAGTACCTGACGATATTAATAATAATGTGCAAACGTAGGGCCTCATTTACAATGTATTGACTCATGGCAGCGCAGCGAGCCTCTCTGATGTGCTGCCATGCGTCAAAAGAAAAGGGCAGAATGTAGAAACGGTTCAACCCTGTCCTTTTTCCCTGCGTCGGGGCACAATGGGCTGGCATGCACCAACACCAGCACTCTTGCACCATGGTGCAAGGGTATCTGCATTGTAGGGGTGATTGTTTTTGTGCAGGAAGGGACACAAAAACAACTACAAGAGGTGTTTTCCTCTTTGTATCTGTGCTGCGAAAGGAGAAGTGAGGAGAAATAAAGGTATTTCTCATGTTTCGCTGCCCAAACGCCCAAACCTGGGGATGGGTAGGATCATGATGCATTCCCAAGTTCATGAAAATCTTGTAAATCTGGGAATGTGTCAGGTTGCATGGATGTTGCGTGTGAACACCCAGAGCAACACCCATGGAACACCCCATTCACGCAGAATGCGTGAAAGGAGGCCATATTTACAAGGCCATTAAAAGCCACGTAGGGTGGCTTTATATGGCTTTTAAATATGGCCAGGCACATTGCGCCACCGGTGCATCTAAAAAAGTGACGCACCGGTGGTGCAAAGGGCTTGTCAATAAGCTCTGTAATGTTGAATTTTCCCACTGCTAGCATGTATTATATTTTGTTTTTGGTATATATTTCCTTATGACCCGAAGACTACCGACTTTGGTGCTGGAAACCAGGTTTCGAGCCTCGAGGTCGCATCCACATTCTGTGATTCTGGGCAAATCACTTAATCTTCCCGTGCCTGAATGTGTAATGTAAATACGGTGCTCATGTAAAGCGCTCCAATACCTTCGGGTCGAGTTCGCGCTATATAAATATGCAACAAAAACAAAACAGAGAGCCAAATATTTTGGCAGTAGGGTGGCAAGCCTTAATGTTCATAAACAGCATTTAACACAGCACTATTGGCATAAGATGCTGATTGTGAGCACTGAATTTTAAAAGTAATTTGAGTTCACAGTGTTGCTTCCTGGGCCCTTATTGTGAGTGCTGTTATTCCACCCACAGCGGTAACTCCGGGTGGGTCGTTTGCCTTAACTTATTTCTGCTTTTGAGCCTCCTCATTGCCTACATTTATTTGTGTGCATATGAGCATTTACACTTATTATGCAAATCATAATATTTATATTGAAAGGTAAACACAGGAGCTTTAAATTAATGTGCAAGAGAAATCATACATTTATACTCACAAATTACTTCAGAGGTCACATGGCTCATTTTATTCTCATAATATTGCTGAGGAATGTTATATAGAGTTGGTTAGAGAGCTTCATAGGTAAAGAGAGAGAGACCGCAGGCATTAGAGAAAGAGTTCCTATTTACAAACGGTCTGCGTCAAGCATGCACACTGGCGCTTACTGACACACGCATGCTTTTACAACACATTCCATTACAACGTGGACAATACAACTAACGTGTTGTTACCACGCTTTCCATTGCCACGCAAGTCATTACAACGATCTGCGTTTCCAAAGCGCTGGACTTTGGAATAGTTTATATTACTATTCCAACTCCAGTCTGTGCAACAGTAGGGAAGGTGCTGGATTTAAAATCCAACAACACGTTCCCTAATACAAGTCATTGTAACGACTTGCGTGGTAATGGAATGCGTGGTAACAACGCATTCATTGTATTGCCCGCGTTGTAATGGTACTGCGGAGTTCTGGCTGCATAGTAAAGGCTGGTTCCCCTTAGTGACTGCACACTGACACAGCTTAGATGAGGATGGCCTTGCCTTCAGGCAGGCTGTTGACTGTAAAAATATGAAATTTTGCCATTTATGCTAGTGAGCCAAAAAGCAAGGTCTTAGTTTTGCAAGATTTTCTTGCTAACTAGACATCAGCTCGGATTAGGGAGGAAGGGGACTGAATTGAATTAAACACATCCTATACCAAAGACTGGCATCAGTCAAGTTGCCAATTTTAATGTATTGCCTTCATTTTACTCATCTTAATACTTAAATCTGCCATAGTGGAGAAGTGTGGCTCAATGGTTAGAGCGGCAGATCTTGATGCAGAGCACTGGTCTGGGACCAGGGTTCGATTCCTGCCGTGGCAGGGTCTCGGGCTATAAATTCCTTGGACCAGATATTCTCGCCTCAGTGCCTATTCTAATCATGGGTCCCATGCTGCAACTCTGGGCAATAGCTTGCTTAATCTCCACAATGGCCCCAACAGTGTTGGGATGCCTGGCTTCACCATGGGGGTGCCCAGGAGTGGACACTTCACACGGAAAGCCAGGAAGTGTTCCTTCAGCGGTAGAGTACAGCGCTGAGATACCCCTAGGGGTGATTCGGCGCTATATAAGCACATACACATTTACATACCTTTTTCATATATCATGCTATACTACAAGAAATCGATATATTATTAAAATCATTTAAAATTATAGGGTGGATGTCTTTTGTGTGGGTACGCTTCGGGGAAAGATGTTCCTGTACCCACACTTAGATTACATGTATACATGACAGTCTTTTGCAGAATTTGATTGTTACACGATCCGCATTAGCTCCAGGTTAGTTGTGGGAGATGTCTGGGTCACAGCCTGTCCGTTTTTTCAGACAGAATGCAAATAGGGAAACGAGAATGGTTTTTACAGTGGCATGCTTATTTGTGTGTGGTAAGCACCACCATCTAGCTGTATGTTAGTTCCCAAAACTTGGAATACGTTTTAAATTAGCAAACCTGAGGCTTTACATTTGCCATTCTGATCAGTGGAGCTTTGATATATTGTATATGTAGGTATGCATGTTTGTATATATATGCCATTTCTATAGCATGACCTAGCCAAATGGCAGTGGAGCGCTGTACAAGGTCAACAGAAGGGCAGCAGAAAGGCAATAAGAGGGGAAGGTAGGTTGTGGACTTTTAATGCATTGTGAGGCAGTGTTCTTAAAAGAGGTGAGCCTTCAAGGGACTAGTTCCCGGAATGCATTGGGCGTAATTATCTGTTATTATTAAATGACCTAATGTTGTACTTTCGCAGAAGTAAGCAGAAAATGTGTAATTGGTTCACACCGTTGGACTTACATCTGTGAATGTTAATATTGGTATTGTTTGTGAATATTAAACAAATGATGGTGAAAAGAGCTAAAAAGTTTGTATTCATGTAAAAGAATATTGAACCATTTGTTATACGGATTTTGGTGATAGTGCACCCAGTGTTCAAGTCCAGTGACTTGACGTTCCAAATTCACTAGTATGACAGGCAGCGTGTGCTTGTTTCAGTGTAGCACCCAGTGATTTTTTTTTTAAAGTGTTTCAATCCACTTATTATTGGGAGTGCACTGGTAATTTCTCTAGGAAACTTCATTTGACCAGTTATAAAGTTTTTCTTTTGGACCCAGTTGCTGGCATATGAGGTATTAGCCGCATAATACATTCCCATGAGGAAAAATCAAGTTGGTTCCAGTTGACTGGTTAATTGTGTCTTACGTTGTCTTGGGTTTGTCAGTTGCTATTTTCATGTAACCAGTATTTCCCCCCTTGATTGTCCTGCTGGATCGATTTGGAACACTGTATGCCCCACATGAAAAATGCAAAACCGTTTGTAAGGTGTCAAAAGATATTTCCATTAAAAAATGTATACACACTAGGGACGCATTACTTTCCTCTGTCCACGGGGGACAAACAGCTAATTGGTATCACCATGAAGCTGTACAAAGCACGTGAAATAAATGATAAAATAATGATTTACTGTTTGCAAGTCTCAACAACATCTGTTGGAGGCAAGTTTTCCAAGGAGCAGTGTGAAGTCTTTCCACTGGAAGCATCCACATACGTTAATATTATAAAAGTGGTCACCCATTCACACCCCTCTCCCTCTCCCAAGTTTGGTCTCTTCCATCTGAATGATGACAGTGTTCAGCCTATCAGCAAAAGAGGTTGAGCGCCTGTCAGTAGCGACGGCGGCTCCATTACAGAAGGCAGCTGGCTCCGGGTTTGAGGTTGTCTGCTTTTCCTCTGTATTACAAGGAAAACACAACTTCAACACAGGCCTAGGCCCAGAGACAGCCGAGGAGGCTCGGTTTAGAATAACAGATAACCTCCTCCCCTTTTATCAATTATTAACAGCGAATTACTGTCAGGGACTCACAGACGTGTGGTCGAGTTCACCACAATCGAATAAATATGTTTGCAGCCAATGGAATTTCCTGCGGAAAATGGAATATCTCTGCCTGGGCCATGTTAGTAGCAAAAGGAAGCACGAGTGGGCCTATCTGCGGGCACTTATCTGGGCCAATAATAGGGTGCCCGCAAATGCAACATTCCTGCGAGAACTGGAAAAGGGCCTCTTCAGGGGGGAGCAACACCATGACCCAAGAAACAACATTCTTCCAAGATTTCTTTTTCAGTGAAGAAGACGCATGCAGAAGATCCAACCGTTCAAATGTTAGAGGGTGTACTGAGCAGGCACCCTCCTACCTTGGTGGCATTTACTCGTTTCCCCGGAGGAATTGTTTGGGAAATGTTATGTTTGTGTTTGTTACAGGTATAGTCCAAAACCCAGTTTTGTTAACTTTAGTTGTTGAGGGATCTGGGAATGTTGGGTTTCTACTTCGCCGCGCTATAAGTTGGTGCGTTTGGGGGTCTGCAGGTGCGTTGAGTGCGTGGATCAAGAGCCCAGGGGGTAGGAGTATCGCAAGGAGGGGGATCACTGCGTTGGTATCTAACCGCTCAAAACAGATGACTTCCTTTGAAACAAATGGCAAATTTGAGAAGGCCCATTTGCAAGTCTGCAACTTTGTAACCTTGCTCCAGACCGGATTTTTACTGCTTGAGATATGGGTAGTGCTTGGGGAGCGAGCCCCCGCTCATCCTTCAAGCCCAGCCCTGCCGTTATATAGCTGGCTCCTGTTTAAATGGAAGGACGCCTCTCATATCCTGGATGCAAAGCCCTTCATGCGCTTTCACCTACTCTTTGGTGGGTTTCCAGGTCAAGCTGTGCTCGCCCTGTGATATCGGCACTGACCTGAATGAATTGAGACAATATTATGTGATGCGTGCCAGCACCATGTAAGTAAGCAGGTCTATTGTCATCCCTTCTTGACTCTCCCCATTCCCATAGTCCTTTGCTGCTGCCCGTGGCACAGACTAACTATTAGTGCCACGTGACTTCTCCAATTCCTCCACTCACCTCACCTCATCACAATATTCTATGTAATACACTAAGGCCCTGATTACCAGACTGGCAGTCCACGGACACTAGACTTGTAGGGGTGCGGTTGTGGTCTCCCTACTGCCCTATTATAATATGAGCGGTGGGACCGCCACAGCCCCGCCGCAGCCACCAGGGAACCGCCGTTCCCTGTTGGAGTTATGGCGGTCGGGAGGCAGTAACATTCTTGGCGAGACTGCCTTGTTATTATTATACCTTAACATTCTTTATTCTTTTCTTCATTATAACATATTATTGTTATCAGAATTGTTTTATTTGGCTGTTTTGTCTACTATTTCTTCTTATCATTTCTTCATTGTAGAACAATGAAGGATGAACCACTACTATCTGGAAGATGCAGTGCAGCACAGGTTGTAATTCAGAATAACGCATGCCAAAGTATCGTCTAACATAACTACTGTGTCCTAAAACTTGTCTACAAAAATATTATCCAATGTAAATACTATACACTAAATATCCTTTACAAGAACATTGTCCTACTGGGTGTAATTTTTCTATTATTAATTCCAGTGGGTCATATTTCTGATAATTATACTGAACATTTGATATTTATGTCAGATGATATTCTCACTGCAACATTTCGGTATGCTATTCCGCTCCGAGATGGCACCCTGCCTTACTAATTATGGGTTTAGACAAAGAACTTCATCAACCAAAGAGAGGTAACTTGATCGGCATTTCTCAAAGATAACTCTTAGGCAAATGTCCACCCCAAAACAGTAGGAAAGGGTAGCTTTCCCTTTTCTCATCACATGAGCTTTGCTATAAACTTCTCTCTAGTGAAGCTTTGACACAATCAATTGTCCAGGATACACACCAGCTGGGAGGGCAGTGATTCTGAGTTTGTCTTGCTTTTGAGATAATCGATGCAATGCTAGAAGAATTGCAGTTTCTAGAAGAGCTACTAAAATCTCTGCTCTCTAGAGTCTAAAAAGAGCCTCCTTTTTGTAAAGAAGAACAGAAGAAAATACCAAGCAGTAATGACTGCCTCCTGACAAGGCACAGGACTATGTGCGTTTATCAGCCGGCTTCATAAGGAGCTTACCTGCTTCTTCCTTAGAACTCCATTCAAGGAGAGGAAGAGTTCATCCCTCAAACACCTTATTGCACAGGGCGACCATTCTACAATTGCCGCTTGTGGTGCAAATATGGCCAAGCTGCCACTTCAGAAGTGCTGTCTGTGCCAACTCCATTGCCTCATATGGTACCCCAGGACAGCCAAAACTATCGGGTGGCTCAGTTCCATTTACCTATCTATAGTCGGCTACCGAAGCCTGCCATAGCACCCTGTAGCTTGTACTAACTCCATTTAGAATTCTGTTTGTACTTACTCAACTTTTCAGTAACCCGCACAAGAGTATTTTCATGTTTGGAAAGAGTAGCTGAGGCCAGTTACGTTGGAGGTGATGGTGTCTAGACATGGAACTGGATCGTTTGCCTCCAGCAGTCTACTTCACAATGATGATTCCTTGGAGCCAAAGTATGACTGTTCCTAAATGTTGGCTCCACTGCAGACTTCACTGTGCCTGGAGCTGGATGAGCCGGCTCTGATACTGATGAAAGCTTCAAGTGCGGTGGTACCCGCCAAGCATTCTGCAATCAGGCCCAGCAGCTTTGGAACCAGCCTGCTGCACCTCTTTGATGATGTTGCCAGAATCCATTGAAACTAATTGTCCTGCTGAGATGCATTCTGCAAACCAAATGTAATTTATTTTGAGCCTGCCTGCCCAGTCTGAAGCTCCAATTTACAAGATTTTAGTATTGATGCAGGACACTGCAACAAGGTCCCTAGGTCAGACATTTCACTTGACAAGAGTAAGATGCTCTTTCTAGGCTACTGGGCTCCACTGAACCTACTTTGTGTGCCTGCATGCTGAAGTCAAGCCCCACACTTTGACCCTGGAAGTTCATTTTAGTCTGTGAATCCTCTAGTGAAAAATGAAATATAAACACAAATCTAAGGGACATTTGTTTTCCATTGCCATAAAAGTTTGTTACAACATCATTATGCACACTCATGGTCCATACTCATGGTAACTCTCTGAAGCATTCCAACCTGGAGCTCGTTATCTTCTCCCGTGCTGTAGTTCCAAATCCTATTAGATATGCGATATCCCTAGTTAGGAATGGCACCTGAACAAGAGAGCTGGGAACCAAGGCAACTAGGGAGAGTGGTTTAAAAGCACCTCCCTCTCATACTAACCCAGCCACATCCTACAATGTGCAAATACTTCTTGGCTAGACAGGGAGATGAAAAAGGAGTCACCTATCTAGGAACTGGCTAGTCGCAGGAAGTGGTTTCTGTTCCACATACATATGTCACCCAATAAGAGTATTTTTTTCAGTCATACATATTTTATTTAAACAGCTTTATTTATGTTAGGCTACTGAATGCACATTCTTGTAATTAACTGGTTCTTCTGCCATGTTGTTACAACTCGTAATCTTATTATTATTAATATGTATTAGTGCTCTAATTGGCCTTGTTGGAGCTTCATTGTCTGTCTTGGTGCTTGTTTAATTTGTTGAACAAATTTTCACTTTTCTTTCAGTCATATCTGAAAGCCTTTACTGTCAAAAGTACAATGAATAGTGCGTGAATCATAGAATCAGCTGTCAGGGTATCAGACCCAAATTGATACAAATTCAAATTAATTTTTTTTGACTCATGGCCTTATTTAGAGTCATGAATGTGACAGAGCATTCTGTCCGCCAAATTCTTTATAAGATACAAAGTTCTCACCAAGTATAAAAGCAGGTGCATAGCTGAGGTCATGAGAACCAGAGGGTAACCTTAATAAGTAACTAAAAAGTAAGGTTTTCAGCTGAGCACACTGATACATACATTTACATCCCGAGTGCCAAATCACAGCACACCCCAATGTCAGAAATGGACAAATACTGTGGGCAATGTTAGCATGAGCAAAAAAACAAGGCGAAAGCAGGTGACAGTTGAGTTAAGACAGACAACGTGTTCAAACAAGCATTGGCAAAGGCAATAGGTCTTGCCTATGTAAAAGCTATTGGGTTTGCCAATATTTTTTAGCCATTTCATACACTGGTGTGGCTGCTGTTCAGCATGGCTAAACGTTACAGAGAGGACAGTGGTGTGGAGTGTTATATAGTGGTTTGCAAAGAGTAGAGTGTCATAGAGTGTTGTGTATTGAAGTGACATAGAGAGATGTTTAGTAGAGTGGCACACAGTGGAGTGGCGTGGAGTAGAGTGCTCTGGTATAAAGTGCATTGGTACAGAGTGTTGCAGAGTGTAGTGGCATAGAGTGTAGTGTATAGAGTGCAGGGGCATATTCAGCGGCGTACAATTCAGCCTCGTAGAATGCAGCCGTATAGATTAGATTGTTGCACAGTAAAGTGCAGTGGCGTAGAGTGCAGTGGTGCAATGTAGAGTAGAGCGGCATAGAGCACAATAGCTCAGAGTGGCATAGAGTACAGTGACATAGAGTGGTACCAAGTAGAATGGCGCAGAGTAGTGTATAAGCGAAGCGGCCCTACAAGAAAGGATCAACGACAACGCAGGTTTGTAAGTCACATTTCCTGGCTTTCTATCTGCTGTCTTTATTTGTTTTAGGATGCCCAGCGTGTGTTCATCCCTTCCAAGGAGCAAAGCTTTTTCACACTAACACCCTTGTATTCTTCCATGACTTCTCTTTTCTGTAAATACACCTTTAAATCTTGTTCTTATCTTGTCACATTTGCTGTGTATTCAAAGACAGAGGTCAAATGTCCGGCTCTGTCTGCCAAGGGAGCTTGGTGTGTACTATTCTTTCTCTGACATTAAAGTAAGAGGATTTATGTGATAATCCAGTCCCCTATCGGTTCATCGAACGGATGTTAATAAAAGGGAGGAAGGTTTGAAGATTATCAGGAGCGATTATTTGGGGGTGGCGAACACCGTAATCGACCCTTTACCCTCTACCGAAGTAAGAATGATCCCCAAGGGAAAATCTTATGTAACTTCAGGGGAGCTAGGGGATAGTCCACCTCCCCCTGTGATTGATAACCTTATCCCTGTGCCGCAACATCAGATTGTCCGCACGCACTTGGATCAGCATTTAGTCAGTCCTGGGGTGTGTGGTCTTGTCAGGCTTGGCCAAGAGGGAAGTCCGGGAAACAGGCAGGTATTGACAAAGGGGACCTTAAAAATGTTATCTTGGAATATAGCGGGCCTCGCATCTAACTTAGATATCCCGGATTGGTGTACATTCGTGGATCTACATGGGATCTGCTTATTCCAGGAAACGTGGGCGGTAGGTCCTACCCATAGAATGGGCTATGTAACCTTTGCGGAACCTGCAGTAAAAGGCCCGAGAGGCAGACCGTCAGGGGGGCTGTGTATATGGGTGGGCGTCCATCTTGGATTCACGTTGAAAAGGCTAGAAACAAATAGTCCTGATCTCACGTGTATCCTGATGATTCACAAAGAAACACCAAAACTGGCACTCATTAATATATACTCACAGCCAGTGCGATCGGGCGGAACATCCAATACCTTAGATAAATTAACCACCCTATTGCATTTGCTTGGGGGTGACGTTGCCTTGCTGATCGGAGGAGACTTCAACTGTCACTTTGAACCATTACAAGGGGTCCCTCCGATCACAATGGAAGAAGACAAAATCTGGTCAGTTCCGCCCCCTAACGCCTATCGTGTAAAAAATTGGACAGCTCTTGTCCTTCAGCTGACTTCCCTCACCTATACGTTTTCTATTAGAGCCTGTAACGGTCGATTCCAGGGTGACACTCCAGCTCAGCAAACTTACAGTGGCATGGGGCATGCATCTGTAATAGATTATTTTTTGGCCAGTGTGGCTTTGTGGCCTAAAATCACAGACCTTAGTGTTCCCTTTCGCATTGAAAGTGATCATAATCCCCTGATAATTGAGATGGACTTCCAACTAACCAGGGAGGATAGTGTTATGATGACTACCCCAAGTAGTGACTTAAGAATAGTGCAAGGTGGGAGAAGAATCCGATGGGCAGCCGTGAAATTCTCCACTGAATCTATGGCAAAAATATATCGAGATGTAATCCCCCTGCTTGAAAGGGTAAATCTTACCCTTATCAATTCCTTGGGTATTGATATGGGTGAACCTACGGGTATCCATAGGGAATTGGTCTCAATATTAAAGGACACCTGCTATAAGACAGGTCTTGCTAAGCCTAAACTTCGTAATGATGGGAACCCATGGTTTAATAGGTGCTGTAGGGATGCGAAAGCGGCATTACTGTTGGCCCTAAGTCAAGGCAATAGACTTTGTGTTACAGAAGCCAGGCAGGCATACAAGAAAATGCTAAGTAACGCAAAATTAGAATGGGAGGCAGATCGTTGGTCTGCTATTACATCTGCACTCGTGGCAAAGGACCCAAGGTCATTTTGGAATCTTGTCCATACTGGAAAAACAGAGGGCAGGACTACAATTTCCCCAAACATCCCTGAAGAAGCATGGTCCTCTTATTTTAAAGAGCTTTATTCTCTCTCCTCTTCACTTATAAGTGAGCCCCCGCCGAGCCTATTGGCTCCGAATCTCATGTGGTCGATACAACCATTCACGTTGGTCGAAGTCCAGTCGGCCATTTTAAGCATCCAGCCGAACAAAGCACCGGTACTGGATAGGATTCCAGGTGATTTATATAGAGAAGAACCGACAGTTTGGGCCCCATACCTTCAAGTATTATTTAATGCGATATTGCAGGGGTTACCACTTCCAAGTACTTGGCTGGGGGCGGAGATAATTCCCATTCATAAGAAGGGTTCTCCGCTCCAACCCTCTAATTATAGGCCTATTAGCCTTATCGATGTGACCCAAAAAATGTATGCCAGGCTCCTGTTACAACGTTTACAGGCTTGGTCTAAGGATAATAACATCTTGACCCCGCTTCAGGCGGGATTTAGGGCTAAAACATCAACAATAGACCAACTATTCCGGTTGCAGGTCCTTCATTGGAAGCATGTGGTCTTGGAAGGGGGTAGTCTATATCTTACATTTGTGGACTTAAAGTCCGCATTCGACTTGGTGGACCGGAACCAGCTATGGACCATTTTAATTATCAATGGGGGTACCGCCATATTTATGTCATCAGTTTAAGATTCTACATGAAGGCACTTTTGCCAGTGTTCGTTTTGGCAGGCAAGGTCAGTTAATCGGACCATTTCTGATTGAGAAAGGCGTTAGACAGGGCTGTGTGCTTGCCCCGTCCCTGTTTTCTCTCTTCCTCAACGGGCTTATTGAAGATGTCCTTGCCATAAACGACATTGACTCCCCCAAATTGGCTGCCCAAAGATTTCCCGCATTAATGTTTGCAGATGACACGCTGCTGCTTTCTAAATCCCCAATGGGGATGCAGCAGGTGGTGAATCGGTTTGCCAAATTCTGTAATAAAAGGAACCTGGTGGTCAACATAAATAAGACCAAGTATGTGGTTTTTAATGCTAGTACTGTTAATTGCCCCCATCCAATGATGGAAGGTAGACCCCTCGAAAGGGTTCCAACTTTTGATTACCTAGGTTTAACTTTGAATGACAAAATATGGTGGGGTCCTCGATTGGCGAAGGCCAATTTAAGATTAACCCAGGCAGCTGGGGGTATCCTAAAAGTGCAGAAGAATTGTACCCACAAAATAATAAGTGCCCCCCTTGAAATCTTTAGAGTTCAAGCCAGGGCATCATCCCTTTATGGGGCGGAACTCTGGGGACATACAACAGCAAGTGACCTATCTATAACAGAAAACAATTTTATAAGGCAATTACTGGATTTGCCAAAAAGTACTCCCTTGGGCCCGCTCAGATTGGACTTGAATATTTGCCCAATCGCAGACGCTACTGCTGCTCGGCCTCTACTTTATCGGAGGCGGCTGTGGAGCACCCCTGAGCTGGTAAACTACAAGGAGGAGCTCAAAGTAGTCATGGCTTCATTAGGATCTGGTAGGATCCCTTGGCTAACATTTGTAAGACAATCACTTACATTGACTGGGCTCGAGGATCTCTGGTTAAATCCCGAGGTCTCCTGCCCAGCCATTTCTAAGAAAACCATGACATGTGTTGTAAAAGACTTTAATTTAAGGAATCTCCTCCGCTCAGTAAAAACCTCAAGCCTAACCGACATCTTTTTGGATGTTAAGTCTTTTTATAGCTTTGAGCCGGAGATTGATGTAATACAACCCACTTTGGCGAAGAAGCTCTATTTGCAATTTAGAAATGGCACCTTGTCTTTTTACTCTAACACGGATAGGTGGACAGGGGTCCGGCACGCCCTTGCCCAGGTTGCCGAACTGAGGAAGAAACCACTGTACATGTTATCCTTTTCTGTCCAGCATATGTTAACATCAGGAGGAAATGGATAATTCAGTTATGTAAAAATCTGGGTGTAAAGCAATATTTGTTTTTTTTAGGATTCTAAAAACTGATACCAATGCAGTGATTGTGTCTGCAGTAGCCAAATATTTGCTTTCTATGTGGTCAATTCGAAGGAATTTGATAATTAACATTGCTACATATCTACACTAAGTCTATTGGATAATGAGAGAACAGATTGTATTTTATTTAGCATAATGATCATTGTTTTAACAATTTTAGAGTCCTAGACACTATTTAAATTTTTTAAGTCTTAAAGGATATGTTTAATAACTTAGCTATACAACAGTGATTATATGTATGAATCATATTGACTGATTAATTATTGTATAGAATTGTTTTACTCTTTTTTATGTGCTTTTATGGTAAACCAAACCGCAATAAAGCTTGAATGAATGAATGAATGCTAATCTTGCAAGGGTGTTTTTCGAGCACACAACAACATTTAAATGAACTGTGCAAGTATTTCAATATATATCAGAATTGGAACTAAACAAATGAAGCATATTTTTTGTTAATTCTGGAGTGTGGTGGAAGCAAATACTTTAATACGATCAAAACTAATCATTTTATAAGGTGATGCCATTTCCACACATTATTGTTTGTGCGCCAAATAGTTTTATTAGTAAAACTCTATGTCTGTGCAAATGGAATGGTCATTTCAATTGAAAATGTGTTGTCTGTAATGGCAGTGTTACCACACAATCCATACTCCACGCCACTCCACTCTACTCCGCACCACTCCACACCACAACACTCTACTCTGTACCACTCCACTTTACTCCAATCTATAATGCTCTGCACTACGGCACTCTACACAACGACACTCTACACAACTTTGGCCTAAGCCATTACTCACTACTCTATGCCACTGTACTCTACCCTGCACGATGCCATTTTAGTTTACTTTGAAACAACCTACTCTACATCATTAGACTCTTCATCACTCTACTCTATGCCACTGCACTCTACGGCACACTACTCTAAACCACTGCACTCTTTGTCACTGCACTCTACGTCAATGCATTCTAAAAAACTGCACTCTACGTCACTGCACTCTGCACCACTGCACTCTACTGTGCACCACTGTACTCTACAGCACTGTTCTCTACACCACTCTACACCACTGTACTCTTGGGCACTCTACTCTGAAACACTGCACTCTTTGACAATAAACTCTATGCCACTCCTCTCTGCACTACTGCACTTTATGGAAATGCACTCTATGCCACTGCACTATGCCTCCCTGCACACTATAAAACTGCACTCTGCATCACTCCACTCTACAACACTGTACTCTTCGCCACTCCACTCTGCACCACTCTACGCCACTGCATTCTCTGCCTCTCTACCTTACGTCGCTCTAGTCTACACCACTGTACTCTACACCAATGTACACTACGCAACTGCACACTATGCCACTGCGCTCTACACTATTGCACTCTACTATGCACCACTCTAATCTACGCCACTGCATTCCACAAAGATACATTGTACACTATTGAATGCTAAGTCACTGCACTATACGGCACTATACTCTGCAGCACTCTATGCTAATATACACTACACCTGTCCACTGTACTCTACGCCACTTCTCACCACTACACTGCACTCTACTCTGCAGTACTCTATTCTACTGAACTCTATGCCACTGCACTCTATGCCACTGCATTCTATGCCAATGCACTCTATACCACTATACACCACTCTATCCCTCTGCACTCTACGACTCTCTACTCTGCAACACTGAACTCTACACCACTCTATTCTTCACTGCTGCAGTCTATTCCAAAGCACTCCACTCCCCACTGCACTCTACACCACTCTACTCTGCATCACCTCACTCTCTGCCACTGCACTGTGCATCACTCCACTCTACTCAACTGCAGTCTGTGTCACTGCACTCTATGGCACTATATTCTACTCTACACCACTTTTTACCACTCTACGCCACTCTACTCTGCACCAGTCTATGCCACTGCACTCTATTCTACTCTACTCTACACCACTGCATTTTATGCTACCTATACTCTATGCCACTATAATCCACTCTGCACTACTCCACTCTGCACCCATGCACTCGACGTCACTGCACTCTACAGTGCAACACTCTAATCTAGCCACTGCATTTTATGATGCTGCATTGTACGCTGCTGCACTGAATGCCACCATAGTCTGCAACACTCTACGCCAAGTCGCTCCACCTTATGCCACTCTACATGACTCCATTCTATGGCAATCCCAAACACGACACTCCATGTCACTCTACTCTACGACACTCCACCCCACTCTCCTTTACGCCCCCCCATGCTGGTGTACAACATGGCTAAAACACACTGGCAAACTTGCATAGGTAAGACCTATTGACTTTGACAATTCTTGTTATTCAAAACCTTATGTGTGCTTTCTTTACTCTTCTTGTGTTTGTCCCTTCCCTGAAGATTAGCCTTATTACTTACATACTTCCACTTCTTACTGCCCTGGGAGACTCTTTTCATTTTAGTTGTGCTCTCCATCTGTCTCTCTCCGATACTTCTCTTCCCCCTCTGCCACACTTCGCGTTGCTCTTTGTTGCCTGTGTGCTTCTCCCCTGGCCCCTCTGTGTTGCACTCGCCCTTGTGGGCTTCTCTCTGTATTTCTTTCTCACTCATGTACTTCTCCATCAAGTGCTGCTCCTCCCACCTGTCCTCTCTTGAGTGTTACTTTCTCCTCCCACCCACCCTCTCTTCATTGCTGCCACCTCCCAGGTGTCTGCTCCCCATTGCTGCCATGGGGTCTTTATTTTTTAAATGTATTTATTTTTCTTTTTTGGTGGAGGATGGGGCATTAAATTGCTACTGTACCATCCACCTTAAAAGTGCTTTTGTGCTACTTTTTTACTGATCAAACTCAGATCAGCAAATAAAAAATAAAAGATGACTGCATCATTTTGTAGGGCGGCATGTGTAATAGCGCAAGTACAAACCTACCAAAAGACGTGGATGCTTTTTTTTACCTTTTCGCTAAGCTGGATAGCACCTTGCTCATGCTGTATGGCGTTAGCTCAAAGGCAAAGCCAATCGGTCCAAAAGACAAGCCTTATTGGATTGGCCTATTTACTTGATTTTTTTTTAAAGTTTTATCAGAGCACTTTACAATTATTCAGAGACAAAAACATCAGTGATATAGAAGTCGAGAAAAATACAGGATAAGGCAGAACCCAGATAAGGGTGAGTACGACATGATGTCAGGACCGCTAAATCGAAAACAATATTAGCAGGGGCGTAACAAAGGCCCCAGCAGCCCCCGCAGCCCCCGCAGCCCCCGCAGCCCCCGCTGTGTGGGGTCCAGAGCTCCAGGGGGCCCCATAAGCCCAGTACCCTGTCAGTAGAGCTCCTGAGTGTGGTTGGAGGGCCCCCTTTATGCACTTTGCAGGTGGGCCCCCTCAAGTTTTGTTACGCCACTAAATATTAGCGCAGGAGGGCAGCAGTCATGGGGGTAATTGACGTGTCAGTAAAGGCACATTGGGGCATATTATCTCAAAACGGCGTTAAAATTATCGCCGCTTTAGCGGCAGAAAACTGCCGCTAAAGCGGCGATAATGGGCTTGATAATATGTCCTTGAGAATTCCCATAAAGGCCCATGTTCTGGTGTCAACATGGGATTCTATTGGAATTCTCTGCGGCATATTATCAAGCCCATTATCGCTGCTTTAGCAGCAGTTTTCTGCCGCTGAAGCGGCGATGATTTTAACGCCGTGCTTGATAATATGCCCCTAAGTGAGGAGATCCTAGGATCTAGCTCAGAAATGTGTAAGTAAATTGTAGTTTGACTCCTTTCTTCAAAGATACAGTTGAGGGATTTAGTCTGATTTCAAAAGGTAAGGCATTCCAAATTCTCGGGACAATCCCAGAAAAAGCTCGGTTGTAGGTTTTCTTTTCGAGGAATCTCTGAGGTTCCAGCAGTAATGAATTAGAGCGTCTGGAGGATCTGGTGTCACCAGAAAGTTTGAACTTCGGAGCGAGGTATCTCAGAGTATTGAAGTGAAGGGTTTTATGGGTCATGCCGCAATTATTTGCTGAATTCTTGCTTCGTAAGGGAGGCAGTTCAGGGATTTCAGATTGGGGGTGATGTGCTTGGTTTAAGGGTTAGTTAATGTGTTAAATGGAGAACCAGCAAATGCATTCTTTGCTTCTATCCCTGACCAAATACTTTGGTGCGGGGCAAATACATTTTTCTCCCTGAATTGTAATTTAATTGTACTTTAAACAGGCAGAGCAGTGCAAGAAGCTCTATAAACCAATTTGGACATCACCAAATAAAGACACAATTTCAGATTGAAAAACAGGCAAACAACACCAAACAAAAAGACATTCTAATGTACAAAATGCAACCTAGATGTATCAAGACATTCACAACCCCACAGCCCATCATCACACAAACAGGCATTCTAACTCCAAAATTGCATTACCCATCATTAATCAAAGCAACATTCTTTGATCCACCAAACAACATCAACCAGCGCGCGCATTGTGGAAACCAATCCCCAACCAGACATGACTATTCAAAGGGACATTCTGTTACTCAAACTGCTGCCGGACATAATCAAAGAAAGGGACATTCGGAAATCAAGCTTCCTTCTGATTATTGGTATTTTGCAAGGTTGAGTAAAACAAATGTACTTGTTTCCTTCTCAGTGAATCACCCCTTTAACATTGTTAATATAAAGGTGGGAATTTGTGGCTACTGTTGGATGCAGTCATCATCCCTTGAAGGGTTGTGGAGGCGATGGGGACTTACAAGATAGCAGGACTTCATTGAACTGGTCGTAATAATCAAATCATTCAGCCATACAAGTGGGTCACCTCAAAATTGCAAATTGTATAATGAGTACAAGCACATCTGAGTCCATAAAACAGCCCTGCTGCGTTATTATGCAAGGGTTTCCTTGCATGTGTTCTAAACGTCTTATTTATTCTACTTACTACTTCTTGGGTTATAAATTAAAGGCTTATGATGTGTTTTCGCTTCAGCTACAAAGCTGATAGTTATTTTTGTTTATTGCACAACAAAGTTCAACTTTCATAGTCCTCGAGCGCTCACAACCTTTCATTAGGGCCCTCTAATCAGAAGAGCACTCATTAATCTAAATGAAACAAGATTAAGAGACAGGGCAGATTGAATTGGTTAAAATGATGCTTTCTCTCTATGTCGCCTCTTGCCTGGATGTTGCCAAGCTCTGTGACTTCCACTGCACATCACTCCACTCAGAGCTAGGTTAAGGGTGCGTTCAAAGTAAGAGTTATCACTGGTGTCAGTGCTGCATTATTTACTGATGAGGGACCTCACCAGAAACTCTGTGTCTTGCTCCAAGGACCACAGATGCCCAAGGAAACGAACAGAGAAGAGCTAATGATTAGCAGCTCAACCAAGAAAGCACAAACTGTGCAGATAAAATCCCATGTAGAGGCAAGGATGTGAATCTGCAACAGACATCAAATACACCCAGGTATCAAGACAGCATAGGAGGTGAGCGTATATCAGCAGAATTGACGTACAGAGGTTCTACAAGGATGTTACGGATCAGTTGGTGAGTGCATTTACTGAAGAGTGGAGCAAAAAGTCATTAAAAAAACAATTAAAGGGTGGGACAAACCCAGGAGAGGAAATGAGAGAGCAGGCAACGATGGAAGCCCTCATGTTGCAGAAAGCCAGGAAAATCAGCAAACCATTTGCTTCAGGGTCGTAGGAGACATTTATGATGATATGCTATCCTCGAATCATGCACCACGAGTTGACTGTGGCGATTCATTGAGTGAGGACCATAAGAAGCATCTCCCTGTGTCTCCCATTTCTCTATTAAATGGTGACTCCTAAATGAGCTGTGCCAGTGGGATCTAGCTGAGTCAACCAAAAGGTCTGCTATCTAGACTTCAGTGAGTGCAGAATGTGGCCCTACAGCCACTGCTGCAGGCTCCGCTACTGGAACACGCCTGCATTATCTTTCAATTACCAAAGAGATTAATATCAACAAAAGACCAATGATTGATCACACC
Source organism: Triturus cristatus (assembly GCF_964204655.1). Taxonomy (NCBI): domain Eukaryota; kingdom Metazoa; phylum Chordata; class Amphibia; order Caudata; family Salamandridae; genus Triturus; species Triturus cristatus. The sequence continues at coordinate 138,379,880 of NC_140583.1, read as the reverse complement.
TTCCGAAGCACGGGACCCAATTTCTATTTGCAAAGATAGTTAAGATCCCTCCCCTTTGCTCCTGGTCATTTCAAAATCCAGGAGGAAGCATTAGGTTACTTCTGCCTTCTCTGTCTTGGCCACAACCACATAGAAGGTCCCTCCTCTGCCCCTGCATGCACCCAACAGGCATCACTAATAAACCTGACTAAATAGATTCAATCAAGTTTTTGCAGCAATACTGTAAAATGGTGTACCTAATTCTCGTTTGTTGATGTGCAGTAAGATATGATTTACAGATTTAAATAAAGAAGGAGAGCCCAGGAGAAAATTAATCAAAAAACACGAACACAGATCTAACCAGGTAGAACCATTCGTCCCGTTGTAGAGAGCCAACCTGTACGCCTCATACCTACCTATAAAACGCAGGCTCATTAATATCTAGGATTCTGCAAATGCATGGGGGTGTCCTTTAACTTGAATTAACATTACAAGAGTTATAGGAACAAAACCTCCCATCACTTATCAAAAATGTCCATCATTGAAAGATAAATTGGTGCACAGTCATATGCAAAATGTAACTTCCAGGAGCTGTTTATTACCTAATCCAGGTTTCTTTCCCTTCTGCCAAGGTAGAGCTTGTAAGCACTTCGGGAATTCAACTTATTTCTCAGATTATGGCAGAGGATACACAATCAAACAACATATTATTTGCCACACAGAATAAACAACATATTAAATCACCTGTTCTTGTCCTAAACTTTACATCGGCAGCAAATTTTTTCCAGCAAAAAAATGAATCTTAGAACACATTCGGGCAATTAATCGGCACAGCATGAAGTATAGTACCGCCAAACACTTTCCTGTTCACCATAAGGGGCATTGGATGGAAACTGTTTTTTTGGCATTGAGTCTGAACCAAAACAAGTGAAGGTGGGGATAAACCCTTAAGTTAAGAAGAAGGGAGTCCCGTTAAATCATTGATGTCAGCACTTTGATTCCATATGGCTCAAACTGTGATAAGGAACTTTCAGTACGTTTACAGTGATTTATACATTCTGACCCTTTGTTTTTGGTTTTAATTCTGATACATTTTTGTTTATAATGTACATTGCGAGTTCTGAGTATATGCTTTTAATTTATAATCAAAAATTTCTTTCAGGTGCTTCTTTTTCTTGATCATCAGTCACCATATTTGCCATAATATTTATTTTTTTTGGGGGGGGGGATTTTTCATTGTTTACACAACCAACATTACAGCATACAATAGTACATTGGTATCTTGTGCATGACCCCAGAGGTGAGCAGGGCATCGTTCCAGATTTAGCTATGGTATACTTCACAACGAGAAATACATTGTAATTCCCATAATTAATAGAATTTAAATAATGTCATGAAATTATCCAGCTGATATCATCCTAGGACAAGACCTGGGACATTGTCTTTTTTTTATGAATAGAAGATTATTTCTCCAAAATGAGTTATGTAAAGAATGGTGAAACATTCAATCAATCAAGCAGGATTTGTAGAGCTCGGCTAATTACCCACAGGGTATGCAGGCTTTGGGAAGCTTGCTACATTGGGAGGGTTCAGTTAAACATTCAGGTCTTGAGTTCCAAGGTTTCGCAGCGAGGTAAGAGAAGGAGCATCCTCCACTGCTGCTTTGGCAGATGCCGGGGGTGCGCGAGGAAGAGGGAGGCAGAGCGCCGGTGTCTGGAGGGTTAGTGGAAGTTCACACGCAAGTGGATGTATGCTGATCCTTGCTTGTGAAGGTCTTTTTAAGTGTGCATCTGAATATTGAGTTTACTTCTCTTCTGAATCGGGGGCCTGTGGAGCTTCTTGAGGTGTGGGGTAATGTGGGTCCATTTGGGAAGGTCAAGGATGAGTCTGGCTTCTGAGTTCTGTATGGTCTGCAGTCTCTTCAGGAGGTGTGTGGTGATTCCTCCATAGAGTGTGTTTCCGTAGTGCAGCCTGCTGGTGACTAGGGCTTGAGTAAAGGTTCCTTTGATGCTGACGGGGAGCCTTTTGAAGAACTAATGGAAGATGGGAAGAGTGGGGAAGCAGGCGGAAGGAACTCGGTTAATCCAGCTTTTCAAGGTGAGCTTGCTGTCCAGGATAATGCCAAGGTTGCAGGCATGGTCTGTCAGAGTGGGTCTGGATCCTAGTTCAGAAGACCGCCATGAGTCGTTACTTGGTAGATGTTGTTCCCGAAAATCAGCACTTCCGTTTTGTCTGTGTTGAGTTTTAGGCTGCTGTTTTTCATACAGTCGGTGACACTAGTCATGCACCTGTGGATGTTGGTCATCGTGGTGAAGGGGTCCATCATTTCTCCCCGGTCAAGGAGGGTTCTGATTTTGTCCATGGCAGCGATGAGGGTGGTTTTGGTGCTATGGGTGGTGCAGAATCCGGATTGGAAGGTGTCTAGAAGATTAATGTTGTTCCCAGGTGTTCCATGAGTTGGCAGTTGATAGCCTTTTCGAGGGCTTTGGTGGGAAAGGGGAGAAGAGGGATGGGACAGAAGTTCTTGAGTTCGCTGGAGTCAGAGGATAGTTTCTTAAGAAGAGGTTTCAGTTCTTCGGGCAAGGTGGCGGTGGTGATGAATATGTGGAAAATCGCCATGAGGTCGTTGCTGATCATCTTCCTACGAAGGTTGAAAATGTGATGGGGACAGTGGTTCGTGACTGCTCCTGACTGGACAAAGTTGATGGTGGCTGTGGTGTTCTGTGTAGTGAGCTGGTCCCAAGCGGTGAGCTGGTGGTTGGAGTTTGCTTCTGTGGGATCAAGGAGTCTAAGGATGTCGGAGGCAGTGGATTGGGGTTCAAAGTTTTTTTATATTGAGCAGATCTCTTCTTGGAAGAGGTCTGCCATGGTGTAGTAGAGTTCTTGGGAAGGGGTTACGATGTTTTTGGCTGCTGAGGGGTTGGAGTACTCTCTGATGATGTTGAAGGTTCTTTGCTGTGGTTAGAACTGGTTTCGAAGTAGTCGTCTAAGGCACTCATTTTCATCTCTTTCAGGAATTCGTGGTATTGGCCGAGGGAGAAGGTGGTCCGGTCTGTGGGCTCCTAGTAGGTGCACCATTTCCTTTCTAGTCAGTTGCTGTTGCAATTGCGTGGTTCTCAGTTCTGTGGAGTACCAACTGGCCTGTTTGGAAGATTTATTCGGTTTGATGGGCTTGACAGGAGCGTCTCTGTCATCATAATAGGCGATCCAGGTACAGAAGTTCTTCACTGTCTGTTCTAGATTGATTGCAGTGACTGGGTGGGAGGTATTGATGATATTGGTCCACTGGCTCTCTGATACTTTGTTCTAGCTGTGGTATGAGGTGCTAGATGGCTTGGTGGTGGTGCTAAGACAAAGCAAAGGCAAGGCAAACAGCTGAGAAAATAAAAAAGAAGGAAAGCAACCTATCTAAACCGGGCTGGCACAGAGACTCTTGCATCAGCAGGCGACAAAAAGGCTTAACAGCAAAGACAGGAAAGTGCAGTAACACATGCCAACTAAGAGGCAAATACAGTACAGGCACACAAAAAGGGAAAATCAAGGTGGGAAACAGGAGACCTGCTGTACGAGGCAACAAGGGGGGAGCTGTCTCAAGGACCTTCCAAATGGGGTCACGCTGCAGCCTCCATTAGGTAGGTCCTGGGAGGGCCTAGGGGCGCTGAGAGGTCGGTAGGAACGGTGAGCAGGAGGCGGGCAGCAGGTTGGCGAAAAAGGGCAGGAAAGAAACGGCGTTTGGAGAAGATACAAGAAAAACGGGGGGAAAAGGATTTTATTTAACCAGGCAGATACAATGAACAATAGTAAACAATAGACAACAAAGACAAGGCAAAACAAAGGCAAGGCAAACAGAGGTGAGATAAAAGAAGTAAAAAGCAACCTATCTAAACTGGGCAGAAACAAAGACTCTTACAGCAGCAGACAACAGAAAAGCAAAACAGCAAAGACAAGAAAATGCAGTAACACGGGTTAAGGGGCAAATACAGTACAGGCATGCAAAAAAGGCAAATCAAGGCGGGAAACGGGAGATCTGCGGTAAGAGGGAGCAATGTGGGAGCTGGATCAAGGTTCTGCTCTTGATTCTGTAACCATTTCACATTGTTTTGCACTCTTGAGGTTTTTTTGTACTGAGGCACTGGGTCCCTTTTCACTGTTTACTATATCTTCACGTGTGTCAATGATATAGGAAATCATGTGATCGAGACAGTGTTGGTCAAAACGCTTAATGGCTCTGAGCACTGGTGGCTTAATAATGTGGATTTTTTGCAACGATTTCAACCTTGGAGTGGCCTGTCAGTATTGCGAGACTAGAAAACAAAAGAGGTACGGTGTTCCTGGGTGGCAAGTTAGCCACCTGGTGAGTACTCAGAGTGGTGGGGAGGTGGGAAATACCTCCTTCCTGATGCAGCGGGTAGGTGAGCCGGACTGCTCTGAGCGGGAGCAGCGATACTACGTTGAGTGTCCATATACTCCGCTGCGGTCTGACGAAGCCGCACTTGAATCCTTAAGAGGTTGGCTGCTTTTCTCCGGGGGAACATCCTACCGAGAGAAGAAGTGGTATGTAGAACCACACCACACACTGTAGATAGTTTTCATTTAGTCACAAGGTCCTGAGGAATCGCCAACTGATCTATTAGGGACATTTTATAGGCGAGAAACATGTTGACCACTAAGGGGTAGAGCGTCATTTTTGTCAGATTAAAAAAAATAGTCGCCCTCCTTCTTCTTTTCACTTTTTAATCAGGTTGTGACCTCTCCAGAATAAAAATAATTATAGAGGATTCCCTTACCTGTTTTAACCCACACACCACATCTACATCTTACCAGGCCCCTCACATCCACGGCACCTATACGGCAAGGAACAAAAGATCTCCGATAAAGAGCCCCTTTATGGGTGCCTGTCGAGCATTGCAGCGCCGGCTCGACGAGGAGCAGACCCATATGATGAAGCACGACACCTAGCTTGCTGGGTGTGTGAGGGTCCTAGTTCCGAAAGGAGGTATTTCCCACCACCTCACCAGTACTTACCAGGTGGCCAACTTGCCACCCAGGAACACCGTACCTCTTTTGTCTTCTAGTTCTACCCAGGGCAAGTACGGTGGACCTTTATCAAACCCTCATTGTCCCCCTTGTTGTTTACTAAGTATTGCGAGACTGCCATCATAGAGCGTAGCTTAACTTGGGGAGGGCTGGCAAACCAATCTGTCAAGCCCCGTCCCCGCAGTGAGTGCTTTTACGCTTGATTTTTGTTTGTTAGATTTACATATATATAAATATGTATAGCAGTTGCCACTGTGTAGTTATAGTTAGTACCTACTTACCATAGGCAATTCATTGTTTGTTTTGCTAATAACTTTGGTGCTGTTTGATGAATTTTCTCAAAACTTTACCCCAAAAAATGTTTCATCTACCTTAGCTCCTTCCTGGAAAGTTTTGAGGTAATCCATCAAGTGGAGACAGAGAAAGAGAGGGGGTCCTAAAACACACATTTCCTTAGAGATTTTTTAACAGCACTACAGGTGAAATAGCTAAACACATTTACACCAAATTTGGAAAAAAGCTAGATCTACACCCAGAAAGCCCGTTGTTTGTGATTTGGTGTGGATCCGTTCAGTAGGTTGCTTCCTGTTTCATTCCAGGATCATAGTAGACTATTTGGTGAAATGATGTTTTATTTATAAAGCAAATTGGATTTTACTGGGAAGTTTGATAACTAAATAGTGTGAATGTTACTGCTTTCCTCTTGGATCTATTACCCGAAGGGAGTCAACTCGAACCTTGTTTCTTATATACTGCTTACACTGCTATTTCGAAGCACTTCCACTTGTAAATATTACTATGTTCCAATTTAATTGTGCTACATATTTTCACCAAGATGTTGTGGAACTCTGAGTCCGCATTGCCAAGATTTATGCTTAGCACATTCAGATCTGTGCACAGGCCGTAGCAAGTATTAACTCACTCAGCCATGTTGTTGGGTTGTTAATGGGGTGCCAATTGTTTACAATCATTACGGCTTCCACGCGTTGGTCAGTGGGGGAGTCTGTCAGCTCCTGTGGGTTCTCAGGAGGCCTTCTTCGAGCCTGTGGAGTCCCGGGGGTGATGCCTTGTGCACCAGGGCATTGCCCACCTAACCACTTGTTTTAGGTGGCTAACTTGATCAGGAGACTGGTCGTGGCTGCATGGCACACTTAGGTACACTGGGCAGTCACTCACCTTTAAGACTAGAGAACTACCGCACAAGGAAGTGACGTCAATGAAGAGCATCCCACGCCTTCAGGCTTGACAGCAGGGGACAAGAGGACATAAAATGGAATTACTGGCCCATGGACGCCGGAACCGCGAGACTCACCGGCTCTCATCCCAGTCTGAACAGTCCCACAATCGCTCATGCCCACGTTTTACATTTCTGCTAATCCTACAGTATCTCAGGATATCCGGAAGAAGGGCTTTGTTATGACTGCCTTCCTCCTGTCTTCTGTCAGCGGTAATCCCTGGCTGGGAGCAGGCGGTGCCAGAACGCAGCAGCCATGTACCTGCTGGCTGGAAGCGCCTGCCACAGCAGGGCGGGCATCTGCGTCCTGAAGTTCAAAGGGCGGGAGCTCCGCCTGACTGCAGAAGAATGTCAAACACTGTTTGAGGAACGGCCGGAGCCATCCATCTTTTGAGTTTTTATGTGGGCCTTTGCACCCCATCACCGCATGTTTTGGCAAATAGCTCTGATTGTATTGAGGGAAGGCCGGGCGGCGGTGGGGGCTAAAAGCCAGTAAGTTACTGTAAAAGGGTTGGGCTAGGAAGGATTTGTGCACAGCGCGCAGCACCTTAGTAAGTACAAGAATCCGGTGCGCGAGACCTTCCTGGCTATTATTGTACTTTTATGAATGAAACGGCGCTCGCGTGCCAGTTTATGAATGGCGGATTCATGCTGCAGGCTCGGTTATCAAAATGAAAGTCTCCCGTGCACAAATATTGAATGGGAGCTTCCGGTGCACAAACACACCTGGTGCCTTTGAGCAAACAAGAGGGCAGCCCGTGCCAGCTCTGCGCGCGGAGCCCTGAGCCGCATTCTTGCGCTGTGACTAACACATAATGGTTGATGTAGAATCTGCCATAGTGCTGTACTTTCACAAAGTGTGTTACTTTCTCTGTGGTCAGTTCACCACCGTCGTGAAATAAGAAACTCCTCTCGGACTGAAGAGCGTCGTCCAACTGTCTATCCTGCACAAAATAAGTGCAGGTGCACAGAGTCTCTGAGATATCGTCAGGACTGCTAGAATTATGCGGCAGGAGAGGACCAGATCGTGTGCCACGGTTGAGCTGACTAAATTATGCGGAAAGAAAAAGGGAATTATGTGTGGCATACCTTGTGACAGTACTTTTTTTTCACGTTTTTGCCATTTTTGCCCATTTGTAGACTTTCTGGGTAAAGTATTCACCTCATCATTAGTGTCACTTTGACACCTGAGTGCAGCACTCAGTAACTAAATGGTTACCTGCTAAACTTTTCAAATGTTATGCCACTGAGCGGTACCGTGTATGGGCCTTTAAAAAAAAATATATAAATATATATATATATATATATATATATATATATATATATATATATATATATATTCTGAGTAAACTAGAAACGTTTTGTTGAAATATACAGAGATTGAAGCAAATAGTGGATTTTTATCCAGTGCGGAAAAAGAGAAGACCGAAGAATTGCATTATTCCAATGATATTGTATATTGATAACCAAGTAGCATAAGTGTTTGGTTATCACCAGTGTGGTTTGGGAATTCCTGGGTCAACTCTCAATTTGGCTCCTGATTTTCGATCGTGGGCTCGCTTATATTTGCAGGTCGCACCATTGGAATATTTATACCTCGTGTACAAAATCCGTCTACGTCTTGTAAGTGGCTTTATTACTGAAGTCTTACAATTTGGAATTTGGAAGCCAGTTGTACTTCAGCATGACATTTCTTATTTTCATACCCAAAATCCGAATCTATTTACACATTTAATCGTGAAATACTTGCAATTCCTACTGTGGAACTCGGCCATTTTTTTGCATTTCATACACTGCCTGTAATACCTGTAATGCAAGTGCCCTCAACGTGTCATCGGTGTCAGCCAATGACACATCATGATTCTAGGACCCATCGTTTTTGACATTACCACGAGGAAAAATCCTCTACAACTGTGGAATTTTCCTCAAGGGAAATATATGTTTAGAATTGTGAACAGGGGTTAATCAGGGAAAGTAACGATACAAGCTGGTGGGTAACTACCTCCCAGACGCAAGCCGCTACAGTTATCCGAACTTTCAATTTGAAAAATCCAGCATTAAACCACATTTAACCGTGTTAATCCATTGTAATCCTTGTTTATTCAGAAAAATACTTCGAGTTGTTGCAGAAACAGCATGATGCCACACTTTTGATGTTGTAGAAATGCCAATCCAGACTTTATTCTTTAGCACGTCAGAATTCACATGCCATCCTTGGAAACTGTGCATGTATATACCCAATGCATATCGGGCTTGGTAAACCCTTCGTCAGGGGTCTGAAATGTAAACGATGCCCATCAGTTTACAAGATTCATTTAAGTGTGTAAATAAACATAAATACACATAAATACACCATTTATTTGGCTTAACGTACCTTTGTATCCCTCCATGCATTGTGCTCTGTGTTCAAAACTTATTTTTATGCCGAAAACATAACCTTTGGCTTCCCCATAAGTAAATGCACTCTTATACAAAAACCATTCCCTTTACCTTCCCTATAAACAAATGTAAATGTTATGTGCTCGCTCGCTATGAACGATGTGTCCCATGTTTCGATGCATCTCGAAACTAAGGGGCATATTATCAAGCCAGGCGATAAAATTATCGCCGCTTTAGCGGCAGAAAACTGCCGCTAAAACGGCTATAATGGCCTTGATAATATGCTCTATGGAATTCCAACTGAAGCTCAGGTTAGATGTCCTTCACATTTAACATGGGCTTCAATTGGAATTCCATAGAGCATATTATCAAGCCCATTATCACCGTTTTAGTGACAGTTTTCTGCTGCTAAAGCGGCGATAATTTTATCACCTATCTTGATAATATGCCCCTAAATGTGTGTCATCTCATTCAACCGATCACATTCCACTCACCATGCTCTACATATCCAATGGAAATCTCGAATATTGTGGGGTGTCGCAGCCGGCAGCGTGACTGTTTAAAACTGACTTCCACACAAGCTGAATCTGGAACAAACTGATCTAAATATAACCTGCTGTGCCCCTTCAGGTGAAACCAATATCATCTGTGAAATTTAGGGGCATATTATCTACAGTCCGCGATAAATATCACACAGCGCGCCTACTTTGCATCTCATTACCGATGTATATTGTTAAGATGTGTGGCGTTAGTAATTCGGCCACTAACATGCGCTGATGTATGTTAGCGCCGCCTTGGTAATGGGGCGATGGGATTATCGCCGCTTTAGCGGCTAAAAGTGCTGCTAAAGCGGCGGAACTGTCCTTGATAATATGCCCCTTAAACTTCCCGCATGACTACAATGGTCGATTTAGCCCATGAAAATAAATGAAGTGCATGCACACTGAGACCTTTGTGAACCTTAAAAGTAATTCAATGCATTTTTACATCTAATGTGCTACATAAAAACAACCAAATTAAAAATAAACTTTAACTATCTATGTTAATGATATCTCTGATATTTCGAGATGAAAAGTCCAATCTTATTACCTCCGATGTCCTCAATATAACTGCACAAGTCCCAAATGTCCTCCGTATTCTTCATCATTTTCTGTTCATTTTTTCATGCAGGGTGAACTCCATCGGTTGGGACTGGCAATCAGTATATAAGAACAAAGTGGTAGGATGCGTGCCTTGTTTTTTCTCTCTCCCTTTCGGCTGCTGCTCGATGGCAAAATCAGGGAAAGAGCCCGTAGGTGGCCGATGGAATGTTATGATATGTGATCGCCATCTACACAGAAAAACCAAAACAATGATGGGTGGGACCAATGAATGAATCTCATCCACTGATCATTTTCCGTGTTGGTTTCTTGCCATTGTTTAGACAGAGATCAGATATGTAGGTAAGTTCATCTTGGTCCTGCTCCAATAAGATCAGTGCAGCCCAAACTGCCATGCCTGGACCCCTCCAAGCAGGGACACAACCAACTGCAGCCTTAATGAATGAGCAATAGGGCTTCCTGGGTGAGGTGCCGCTGGAGTCCAATGGTACAGTGAGCAGGGGATTTACGTCTGGGCATACCCATCAGACTTAGAGCATCTTACTCAAAGATACGCAATGATAGGTGGAAAGCTTCAATGAATCCCAGACACGAGAATGCGCAGACCGCATTCCGGTTCACTGTTTTTTGTTCCAGTATGCCTCTATATACACAGACCACCTATATGCAAATCAGTCCTGGCCCTGCTGAAATAGAAAAAGTCCAGCTCAAACTGCCAGGCAAAGAGTCCTTGCAAATGGGTACACAAGCAACCACAGACACCTAGGACTCAGAACTAGTTTGCAACATGTGTGGCCAGCATCGCCACCTACTTAAATTCTAACTGTTTAAAAGTTAAAATTGACTAAGTGAAATTTGTGTTCTTCAGGAAACAATGTTTACTGAGGGACTGCACCTGGTGTCTGACCGAGCTACAACCCACGACCACCCCCACTGCACATGCTAAGAACCTCATGATCATCGTCAACTCAAAACTCAACATGTCAGCCCAAGTCAACGGCGTCAATGCTTCTTGCTTCTACACCATAAAGATGTTTAGGAACCTTTTTCAAATAGCTCCTGAACAACACCCAGAAAAACATCACCCATGCCTTTGTCACCAGCAAGCTGCACTCTGGAAACACCCTCTGCACCGAGAACAACAAGCAACTCCTCACAAGACTGCAGACCATTCAGAACTCAGCGGCCAGAATTACTCTCAACCTGCCGCACATCTCACCACACCTCAAGGAGCTGCACTGGGTACTAATACACAAGCGAGCACAGATCAATCACCTGGCCCACACTTTCATGACACGTCATTCCTGAGGACCTGCATAGCACAACAAGCACATTCACTTTCACACACCCTCCAGTCACCTCTGCTCAGCCAGACTTGCACACATCCCACGCACATGGAAAACCAGAGCCGGGACGAGCCTTCTCCTTTATCGCTCCTATAGTGTGGAACGACCTGCCACTGCACATCGATACTCCTCCTCACTGGTAGAATTCTGCAAGAAGATGAAGGTCTGGCTCTTTGAGCAACCTCGCTAAGCCCTAGGCATGGCTAGACCCTCACTTGTTTAGCACCTGGATAACCTCCTGGGTGATAGAGTGCTGTACAAGTCTTCATAATATAACAAAACATAACATAGCATAACATAACATGCCAGTTTGGATGTAGTCATTGAGGTGCAGCTAGTATACAGTGAGCACGGGGCCGCTGCATTTACGGCTTCTCACTTTGTAAAATAAAAAGTGATGGGTGGAATGTGTGAATTTTTCTCTGTCACTAGTATCTCTGCAGGAAACCTATTCCATTCTCAGTGTTTTCAAAGGTCAGCCTCCTTTCTCGCATGGATTCTGATAAGCACCCACAAATACCTAATTGTATCCACCTACATAGATGTTTCTAATGATTTATGTACTCAAAGTACTGAAAACAGCTGGAGAAAGTGGGCATAAAAATTCCTCAAGCTTCGCCATGATACCTGGTGGGGCATTTGAAAGGATTCCCAATATAGAGAATAATTTCCTTGTGAAGAAAAGAATAAAAAATAAAATGAAGATGCCTTAACCACAATCAGGTGAGCGTCTAAACGGGGGCACTTCCCTGGTTCATGGCTAAGCATGAAAACGAAATCCTGTAATGTCCATATATTTCTATGCATATTTCAGCAAATTGTTGTGAATTCAAAAAATGTGTAGCTTTACAAGAATCATAAGCACACGACTCGTTAACTTATTTATTTATATATGAGACCTATAGTCTTTAATTAAGGTCACATAGCTTGATCTCTAATCAACCAATCATAAACTGAGAATATCTCTCGTATATGGGTTAATTTACTCAGATTTGTATTCTTACATATTTCTTCACCCACTAAATCCCTTGAACTCACCACGCGCTAGTCCTTATCTGGGTCTGCTCAGCAAATGCTCGGTGAGCTTCTGAATTGATCATCATTACAGACATATTTTTAGGTATGGCCTAGAGACAGCTTTAGTTATCTCGCCAGCCTCATTTAATCAAATTATTATACAAAAAGGCATATATACATGCAGACTATTTGAGTCTGCACAGTCATTCACATTTTGCTTCTGCGGACCACTGCATAGTGTATGGGACAATGTGTCAGCCCATGTCAGCCATTCGCTCTCATGCCCTGTGAGCAATGGCATTTGTTCCCTATCACAAGTGCACATCCATCTACAAAGAAGTGCACTTTAGTGTCAGGGCTGGAAGGATAATAATGTACTTTGCTGATACTTTTCTTTTTTTTGTCTTCCACGTGAATTTAAATGATGTATTCTGATTACAGTGTATCACAGCTATTAGTACCTTTTCTTAGCGTCAAAAAATGATTCAAGTAATCTTTGCATGCATGCGATGGTCTGATCACATGGCTTTGGCATGCTGGTTGGTTTTTGTAATCACCCATCTGACTCTTCTCCATGGTTTCTGTGTTTGTGCCTCGGTTTCATCATTTGGTTAGATATACTGTGACACTTACCTGCTACCTCTCCATCCCTAGCCTAATCTTCTCCCCATGCGCAGTGTCCTGTGACTGACATGTCATGTTGAGGTGTTCAAGTCTGTTTCCTCTGGGAACAAGCGGGTGGTTGGTTTGTGGTTGGTGGTTAGCTGGCCTCTTAAAGGCAGTTTCCTTTTCACTTGCTTCCTATCATTACGAGGAATGTGTTTAGTTCGAACAGATGATGTTGTTTAACCTACACAGCATTTTGTTTTATTACTTTGTCTGGTTTCCACAACAAATTAAGAGCAGCTTTGGTGGTTTGTTTTCCTTTCATTCTGCCAGGAGCATCTATTAACTTCACTTTGGTGGTGTGGTACTTACTGCATCTCATTCATTGCTCTTGACGCTTGATCTTGTATGGTGGGTTTGTTGTTGTGTGGCCTTCTCTGTGGGCATGCTCTGAGATTGCTAAGTAGATGCAACTCTTTTTTTTTCTAATGCTCATGAGCTTGTGACCTGGTGGCTTGTGTGCAGCGGAATACGACTGTCTTGCCGTGATTGTAAATGTCCTATTATGTTGCAGTCAACAAATTATGCCTATTTCTCTGAGAGCTCTCGGATTTCCTAGCTCCATGCGTGACTAGTTCAGCCAGATCAGTTTTTTTTTCCATTTGATTGTGGAACTAGTGGTCCTATTTATTCGAATATAAGATCATTTGTACAAAACAAAGATTGGACCTAAAAGCTACTTGCTCATGAACATGTAGAACTACAGAATGTAGACTGGGTGAGCTACCCACACTCCGAACAGGAGCACTTGAGAGCTCTGAATGTTTTGATTTTTCTGGAAACCAGTGTTGAATATCTGCATCTTTCCTCTCATTCTCCATCTGTGTACCAAAACGAATGAACTTCCCCAATACATCAGGACAGCCCGTAGGCTAATCAACTTCTGCAAAAAATTGAAAACTAGCCTACGTTCCTGCTCCAGATGCTGGATACCCTCACAGGTGATAAGCTGCGCCACACAATTCGAACAGAGCAAGTGTGGAATGACATTCTTTTGAAGAGAGGGGACACATCATTCACATTTTTCAGAACACATATACTTCTAAAATTTTAACTCATGGTAAGTCTGAACTATTATTGTAAAAATACAGTGGCATATTTACAAGGGCCATATCTCCGCTTTTTTGGCTTTTAAAGCCAAAAAAGCGGAGATAAAAATATCTCCCTATTTACAAGAGGGTGATAACATGCATTAGCGCATGTTAGCACCCTTTTACCCGACACCTCCATTTGCATCTCTGATGCAAAGTGGGTGTCACAGGGCAGTACAACCTTGTAAATATCGCTGATGTGCACATCGCGACATTTACAAGGCTGCCCACGCATTTTAGCAGACGTTAGTTTTTGGAGAAAACAGCTGTTTTCTCCAAAAACTAACGTTTGCTAAAATGCAGACTTAGCTATACTTACAAGGTTATCGCCGTTTTCCATGGAACATCGCTGGAAAACCAGCGATGTTCCATGGAAAACATCGCTATTGCTGGGAAATTATCGCCATTGCACTATGCGTTGTTAATACAACGCTAGCATGGCGATAGTTTCCTGCGTTAGCCAGCAATAAAAATATTCTCACTAAGAGCGGCTAGCGATAATTATCGCTGCCGCTTGTTAATATACCCCACAGTGAGGGAAGGAAGAGGGAAACGGTGGTCATGACTCACCCTCCTCATATATGGTGTAACAATCATGAGATCAACCCCGAGTCATCTAGGATGGGCCCACTGGATATAGGAGAAATACCTTTTCATTCAAGAAACGCTCACTCGCTGAATGCTATCCAGTGACATGCTTCATCATCGAGTCTTTCCCGACCCGCTGAGAGTCGGGGCACGCTGCGACCGCTCTCCTTGCAAGGGAGCACTTTTTAAGGAAAAAGATTGTGCAATCTATATAAGGTAATCTTTAAACTCTAGATGGCTCGAGGTTGACTCTCTATACTGCTCATATGATGTGTGGATCTTGGTGCCCTTAACATTATTTATACCAATTTTTAGAGGATTGGTCATTGAGGTCAAAACGTCATACTCCACAGAAATCACGTCTTTCCCCCGGTTTAACAATTGCAGCAACAGACAATCACCAGTTAACATATTGTTACTGTATTTACATAAAAAAACATTGTATAAAGACTATTCATAATTTGAGTTTTTTTCAGAAGTATTCTTTTGAAACTTGATATCTACTACGTAGCTAATTTAGAACAATTTTGCACCTAATTTTGCTCTGACTCATATTCCCATTTCCTTTTGAGTATACAACACATGTTGCCTTGCACTCTAGTTCACGTTAACAACAGAGCTTGTCTCAATCATTTGTACAACATGCAGTACCCCTAATATGACTACAGCTCTGTGAGACTTAGGGCCTGATTACAAGTTTGCTGGTCCATAGGACCGCCGAACCGGTGGTGGTGATTCCACCACTGCCGCACTGCGCCCAAAGTATTCCGGCTCCGGTGATCGGACCGCCACAGAACCGCTGAGACTGCCAGGGATCCAGCATTCTGCCATGTTCATGCAGCAGGCAGAGGCAAATATATGCTGGCATTGTCACAGCGGCACCACCGAGCATATTTCGAGTTGCCTCACCGCCACCCTTTCCATGGTGGTGAGCCTGCCATGAAAAGGATGACCTTGAGGCAACTAAGGGGCCGCCTCAGGGCCCAGTGGGTGGATTCGGGGGGAGGGGGCACTACCGGGGGCACAGGTAGTGCCCCCTCGATTTACACCCCAGTTCCTGCACAGTGTGCCACGCCACGCAGTAAGGTGCAGATGGTGCTCTGAGAGCACGGGTCTGCATGGTAGGCTCTTCCATGAGCCTACCAGAACGATGCACTACCGCCCACCAGACCCAGAATAAACTCCTAATCTGGTGGGCGGTCACACCATGGGTTTGGTGGTTCTACAGCTGACGGAGTTGTGCACTGTCCACTGTAGGACCGCCAAACTTGTAATCAGGCCCATAGTATTTTTTGCTGGTCATTAGCTGTTGTTCCTCGACTAAAACTGCAAGAGTTATCATGCTCTTCTCGGACACAATACCACTTGTGCTTGTTTAATAAGACTCTGCCTTTTTTGTGTACACCTAGAAACTTTGCAAAACCCCATAGAATTTACTTTTTGATTTTTCACTAAAGAACTGGTGATAATACCTCAAATTAGGTTAGGAATGTGAGATTCCTATAGAATTATATTT
Source organism: Triturus cristatus (assembly GCF_964204655.1). Lineage (NCBI taxonomy): Eukaryota > Metazoa > Chordata > Amphibia > Caudata > Salamandridae > Triturus > Triturus cristatus. The sequence continues at coordinate 138,363,927 of NC_140583.1, read as the reverse complement.
CACTTTCAAGCAAACTTTGCCTTTTTGATTAGGGAAAAAGACCGTGATCAGGGACAGTTGTATCTAGGGAGGTGCCAAAGCTGGTAACACACTATGTGGCCTAAGAATTAAACATGGATGGATTGGTCATGTTCATTTTATGTTTTTGACAAAGTAATGAAGATCTAGGCCTAATGATTTCATGATACGGATGAATTTTTATTTGGTCGACTTGTGTTGTTGGCTTGTATTGTTGGCTTGTATTGTTGTTCAGTTCCAGAGGAAAGGATTCCTGTGACCTGGTATTACTTTGTGGAACCTCTCACTATCTACTCTGTTCGAACCAAAAGGTTCTAGTCAACAATCACGTCACACCACACCAAATGTGTAAGGGAGTGTCATCAGAGAGCGGATGAGCTATGTATGCGCCACCGTGCAGCTGCTCTTCAACTTTGCTTTACGGGCAGTTGTGGGAAGTTGGGACTAGAATTTAAAGTTTTCGGGTCAGCATTAGGGGTGGAGGCAATAGCCTTATTGTGACATGAGGCAGGGGTAAAATAGGTCACTGGGGTCCTGGAATGGAGGAGGGTGCAACACTTGAGTATCTCTGGAGGTAAGATGAGACAGGGTCACACAGATCAGTATTTGGTGATACGGCAGAACCACGAGCTGACAAAGGAATGTGCGGGGGCTGTATAATACCAGTAGTATTGTTTTTTTAATTATTTACATTTTTGTCTTGCGCATAAAAGAAGCAGAGGCAACAGAGGGTTTTACAACGTAACATCACATCATGAGGAACAACCAATCAATTTACTTCCTATTTACATTTTGTAAATTAAACATTAAAACACCTTGTTCTCTCAATTGGTCAGAACAAAGTAATGTGATGTACAAATGATACACAATTATTCTAATATACAAACTGTAAAAAACGTAACTATGGTGAAGTGTCTCATTACGAGTCTGGTGGTCCACGGACCGACAGACTCGACTACCTTTTTACAGCCAGGACAGTCAGGCCGCCTTGGGACCGCCGCAACCGACCTGGATCAGATATGCTTGGCAGGACTGTTAGTATCTATATAACTACACACCTCATCTGCGACCTCCACTTTACCACCAACAAGAGCATCCCACATGGAATCTCTGAGGAGAGCATGATGCTTCGAGAACATACGAACAATAAATATAATGCGCAGAGCTTACGTTTAAAAACAAAATGTGTTAAATGCAACATTTGTGGTAGGCAACCATACTAAGAAAAACTAAAGGCTTGTAACATAGAAATGAAGAAGGATTTCTAAACTTGACATGACCGAGTATGCCATGAATGAATAAAGGACATATTAAGAACGAGGCCTTGCTCATCAGCATGGGCCACCCGCTGCCTTGACTCCCCATGGGCGGCTGCATCCCATTCAGGACCTGCCGCCTCACCAACAAAGCAGTGAACGCCTACACGTCACCCTGCCCTGCAGAGAGGAGTGAGATCTCAGAGATGACACAACAGTCGCAGCAATGACATCACAAGGCCATCACTTGGAGTCTTTGTTATAAAACTCCCTGCATTGTTTTATATGAGAACTTAAGTCATTTTTATTGATTGGTTATTTAAAACCTTAACAACACGTCACCCACTTAAAATACAGAAACTCTAGTAGTGCTAATCACGGGCAAGATTGAATGACAAAGTTGTTTTAAAAAAGTGTGATAAAATGAATAGCTCGGTTAGAAATAATAGCGTAGCACATTTAATGAACACATTGAATGTTTCCGGGTTCAACAAATTATTTTAAAACAATGTTCAACAATTTCCCAATTGAATTGCTGTCATTTTCTCATACTTTTACATGTTTTATATAAATCGTGTCAAGTTCTGAAAGTGTAAAAATGTTTCAGAGGGCGATAGGCTGAAAGTGACTTTCCCTGCTCGCCCGCCGGCTGCAAGGGCATCCTGTACCACAAGACAGACTGGCACGGAGTGGGAATATTACCAATGAATGTGTTTGCCACTAGAACAACAAGCCCCGTTGCAAGTGCTGCTGGCTTCAGGAGTTGCTTCCGGTTCGGATGCTTTCAACAAGGGCCGCGCCCTTGGCAACTTTTAAGAAAAACAGCGATGTCCCCCCTCAGCATAGCTTTCTTTTATTCTATTAATACTGGGGATCTTTGACTTGGTACCTTAATTGGAAACCATTATAGGTTTGAGCCCTTGCCAGGTATAACCACAAGAAACAAAAAAGACAATATTGTGCTATTGGGCCAGGTCGGATCAAAGGCGGAAGACGAGTTCCCACGCGGATGAATCACCCAGAAAGAACAACAGCTCAGGCTGCGAGAGGGCGGCCCCCCTGCGTTCGAGGAACCATGGGATAGGATAGCAGAGGTCTGGATAGCTCAGTGGGTTGGCAGAGATCACGGGTCCTTGGAGTGAGTCCACATTAATTGTAGCTGCCTGCCTGCAGGTGTTTATCTTGCACAAATTCTGAAAAATGTGCATTTACCCAGACTCCGAAAGAGGACTTCAATGTGCTGCGCGGGGAACTTTAGTGATGTAGTGTTGTGATGTTGCACCACAGACCCTCCCTAATATTTATGCAGGAGATAGTGTGTCGATGCAGTTCTTCCTACCACTCACCATGCACACTCAGGGCCCAGAATTACAAACGTTTTGAACTGGGTTTGCAATGTATCACAAAAGTGGTGCAAACATCAAAATGTTTTTTTTTAAATTTACTTTCAGTACAAAGTATACCTTGTAGCACAGAATACTGGGTTGAGATGTCTCTCATGGGTGTTAGCAGAGGATTCATTTATTATGTTGTCCTTGTCTTTCGCTCGCTTATAGTGCAAACTAAATGTTGCATCTTACATTGATGACGTACCAGTAGGACCACACTGCTTTTAGTTACTTTTAGTTACTGTTCTAGTTCTATACACTGTTGTTGTGATGCGACCTTTGAGGACAGAGCTGTTATGCAGTTTGCTATTTATCGTTCATAACTTGAGTAAAGGTTTAAAAAACAAAATGCATCTTTTACCTGGCTATAAATTTGTTTCTGCCATGATCATGTTTTATATTACTGCACGTGGGCATGTTCGGCTGCCAACTTCAGTTGTACCCAACTTTAGAGCCATAGTCAAGCGATAGCGTTTTCAAACAACTTGTTTGAACTCTTTGCTTAATAAATCTCACGGCTTGTTTACAATTGATACACACATCAACAGGATCCCCCGTCATGGCAGATGGCATTATTACCAAATCCACTACAGGTTGGTGAATCACAGCACAATAGATGAGGGCAAACTGAGTGCCACCCCCAGTTCCCCCATGCCTCAAGGAATACTTAGCATGCCCAATGCAGCTCACAGCAGAGCCATCTCACTCACTTCAGGGTAAAAGTCGAACATGACTCGGAGAGTATCGGAGTGCTGTAGAGAGTAAGATATAAATACACAGAGTAACAGAGTACTTATAGGTAAACAGCACTATAAGCATGTTAGTTACAAGTAGGTTACTATGGGCCAAATTTAGAGTTTGGCGGACGGGTTACTCTGTCACAAACATGACGTACATCCCGTCCGCTTTATTACAAGTACAATTGGATATAATGAACTAGTAATAAGGCAGACAAGATATCCATCAAATTTGCGATGAGGTAACCTGGTCCGCCAAACTCTAAATAAGGCCCAATGTATTTATGTTACAGTTTGATCATGTAGGCTTCAGTATATTACAATATATATAGTTAGTATAGAGCAGACCAACATTTCCAAGTAATGCTGCAGATGCAAAGGGATGAGCCTCAACGCCTACAATTGTAGTTGGAAGTAGTATGTCTGATGAGGCAGAGCCTTGCAGTGTAAACAGATAGGTAATGTGTAGGCAGGGCTTTAGAGGTAAGGTTATATGCATACTGGATGCGTCCAAGCAGATTACCGTGGTGGCATCATAAATAAGGGCTGATTAGGAGTAAAGCCAACCATCCTTTAATCCAATCGATCACTGCACTAAGTATTTTTCACAAAGTAGAGCTTTCACACTCTTCATCAAAGTGAGAGAATACGGGTTTGTATGGATCTGTGGAGGCAGGGAGTTCCATATCTCAGGCCCACTACCAGTAAAGGACCAAGGGTAGGTCCTTTCGTTGTTTGAATCTATAAGGTTCACAGAGGAGAGAGTTTGAGCTTTTCAGTGTGCGGTTTCCACCGGACAAGGTGAGATTCTCTTCCAGGTATTTGGGGGTTCCCAGTGCTTTAAATGGGCTAGTACTGTCCAGTACGGAGTATCGGCACCTTTTATTTGAAGAGGGAGAGTACCGACACTTCTCAAGAGTGACCTAATACTTTTGATTGGAGAGTACAGGCACTTCTCAGAAACCAGCAGGTACTCTAGTACAGAGTACCTGCACTTCTATTTTTCAATTTCAAGCACTGGGGGTTCGGCAGGGTAGTGATTTAAGTGTGATACAGGCTATCTTTAGGTTGCAACATTCTTTGAAATGTAACCACTTACGAGTGATCAGGGTGGAACTGATGCAATAGTGTTGCTCGTCTTGCACAGTAGCGTCTGGTATTGAGGGAAAGAGGCAGGGCGGGGGCCGGGGAGGGTGTGGTGATGGGGGACAACAGAGATAAATACAAATGTACAAAAGAGGCGGGGAGAGGAGGGGAAGGGAACAACAAATATAAAAAAATAAAACTTAGCTTATGCCCTCTAGCATGGCATCATGTTCTTCCGCTCCTCTCCATAGCTGTAGGCAGGCACAGGCTCCCAGCCTGCCCTGCGGCCAATGCAGCTGGGGTTAAAAAGGGGTCACTGCGCATGTGGTTGTTGGCCGGCCTAAGACCACCGACCAAAAACCACAAGTGTAGTGTACATAGAACCCACCACTCCCCTCCAGCCGATCATAACTCTGTCCCGACCCAAGCTAAATAAAATGATAATAAAATGGGTTTTATTTTTGCATTTTTTAAAGTGCAGGCAGGGGGTGCGACGCTCCTCCGTCGCTGGACTTGCTGCAGTTTTGAGTGGAGCCTTTAGTGGTGCTAGTTGAGATTTGGGCATAGCAGTAAGCACCACATTACCGTAGTTTCGTCTGGAGATTACAATGGTTTGTACGGAATTTTGGAAGTTGGGTAATGGAATGAATGGCTTGATTTCCCTAAGATGCCTGAGTTAGTTTAGCGCACCTTCGGTGGTGGAGTTGATGTGGGTGATCATGTATAGGTGTTTGTTGGGGTAGATTCGGAGCAAATTTGTGCTGCCGGTGGTTTTCAGAATGCAGTCTAGTGCATTCAGATAGTGTAGACATTTGTGTATTAGGGGTGTGTTATGTAGGTGGATGCGAAAGAAATCAGTATTCAGTGGGTTTAGTTTTAGGTGGTTGGTTGAGAGCCAGGCTTGAATATTTGTCAGAGTCTGGTTGAGATGAATAATATCCTCTAGGTGATTGTTCTTAAATATTAGACACTTTCCTTAACGTTGGACACTCCAAAAGATCTGCTTTGATGTCATTGCTAGGAGGCGATGGGGGAGGAGGGCAATTATTTCTCATATATATATATATCTTTTAAAAATGGGGAAAAATGGTGCATAGTCAAGAAACATAAAAAAGAATGACAAAAAGCATAGTTTTCAGGTAGTTCTTGAGGCACATTTAGGAAATAGTACATATAATTCTGACCAGTTTACTTTGATTGACGCTTCTCTAGGGGTTTATGTAGATTTCCAAAAAAGAACAAGCATTGGCATAGCCAATAGGTCTCGCCTTTGGGACCTATTTAATTATGTAGCACAATATCCTTGGTGCAACATCAACTGTTGCATGGTTAAATACTTATAATGTCCCAAAGGCGAGACTTATTGGCTATGCCAATGCTTGATTAATGTATATTGAATTAATAAACAACTGTTGTATTGCTCATTTCTAAGTTTGACAGACAGTGCCACCATATGGCAGACTGTGATAAGTGCCGGAGTTGACCATTGCCATGCAGAATACCGGAAACCACCAGCACAAATTAAACACAGGCATGGGGAGGGATTCTGGGCGATTCATTTAATCTCCTCATGCCATTAAAAAGCTAAAAAGTATGCTTTTAAGAGTACAACTTCTGCTTCTCTTGTAAAATGCTGTGGGGCTAAGTTCGTGCTATATGAAGCTGCATAAACATACAAAGTGCGTGTTGCTTGTGGAAGCAGAACTTGGCCGAAGATCACTAAAGAGCTTTAAACGGTATAAAAAAACGTCTGCCTCACAGGCACGCTAGCACAACAAATGCTATCCGTTATATTATAAATTACGGACAACGATAGCACAGCAAATCCTATCCGTTATATTATAAATCACGGACAACGGTCTGTCCGTGTAAACTAACAGATAGATGGTCACCCTATCCAAGCTACTTAAATCAAAACATGCCACGATTTCCGGATATAGAACGTAGTGCAAATGCTTCTGCTGCCATTCCTTCATCAGAACAAGAAACAGAAGGGGGCAAGGGTTAAAACAAAAAGCAGCTCCTACGTATAAGGGAAATGGACTGCAAGACATTGCCTTTAAGCTGTCACAAAGAACATCAAACAAGCAGGTGCAGCAATGCATGAAAAAGTTTTCTCTTCAAGACAGGGTGATGAGAGAGGGAGGGGTCAGGTGAGTCAGAGAGAGTAGAGGTACGAAGAAAAATAAACAGAGGGGCGAAATTTAAAGAGAAAGGAGGGCAGAACGAGAAAAAGAAAATAGGGCGCGGATGGAAAAAGTAAGGCGAGAAAGACGAAAATTACAACATGAAAAATAAAGTAAGAAGATAGCAGGGGAAGAAATACTGAACCGAGAGAGGGAAAGACAAGAGGCGCGAGCAAAAAGAAGACGGAGAAGGCGGAGCGAGTGAGTGGCCGGGACATGTGGGCGAGGAGAGAGGCGCGCGCGCTTGAGAGAGCAGTCCGCTCATTTTCAAGCACTGCACTCGTGCTTGTGGCGCGCCCCTGCTCGCTCCCGCAATGTGTATGCCGCCACAAGCACAAGTGTGTGCATGAAAATGAGCTGAGCGACGGCTAAAGGCCCTCTGCAGCGCATGCACTCTGCATAGGCGAGACCTAAAAAACGAAAGGGTGTTTTTACAGCAGTGCAACCCAGAGAAATGATCTAAAATGACATATTTGTTTGCTTCTAGATATAAACTGATGTCATACAATATAATTCGACTGTGTACAATTTAAGACTTAGTTGAACCTCATACACTGCTTTCTGATAAACCAACAGAGTGTGCCAAGCACAATGATACACACTTGGGAAGTGTGCGTACGACACATTGAAAATGAATCACCTGCAATTTACACACACCATCTGATAAAACCATGCAAGCAGTGGCGGCAGCTGTCCCTAAACCTTGGTGAATAGGACATGTTACAATGCAAACTTTTACAACGCATGCCTTTACAACGCGGTTTTTACATTACAACATCCATTACAACGCATGATTTTACAACGCATGTCATGACAATGCATTTTTAGAAACTACACTTACAACGCATACCATTACAACGCATACCATTGCTACGCATAATACTTTTTTTGTAACAGTAGTGTAAGTGTTGGATAGTGTAGGGGTAAAAATTACTATTCCCACTCCAGTGAGTGCAACACTAGGGTAAGTGTTGGATAGTGTAGGGGTAAAAATTACTATTCCCACTCCAGTGAGTGCAACAATAGGGTAAGTGTTGGATAGTGTAGGGGTAAAAATTACTATTTCCCATTACTTACCTTATAATGCGTTGTAATGGCATGCGTTGTAGTGGCATGCGTTGTAATGGCATGCAATGTAGTGACATGCGTTGTAATGGCTGCGTTGTAATGGCATGCGTTGTAAAGGATGTTGTGTTGTAATGACTGCGTTGTAAAGGTAGTGCGTTGAAATGACTGGGTTGTAATGGTTGTTTCCAATGTTGGTGGGGCAGCACAGGGAGGGAGGTGGAATAATAAAAATAAATTAAAAAGTACCTGGCGTTCCCGGACACCTGCTCTATGCTACTCTGATCCAGCCACCTCGGTGCTCCTCTGCACCCCTCCCCACCCAATCTAGACGCTGCTTCTATGCATGAGAGAAGTGCTTCCCTAAACTTTGTGGACAGGACCAAGTAACTGAAAAGTAAAATGATAATAAGATAGGTTTATTATCATTTTATTTTTTATTTGCTGCCTTTCAGCAGTGGGGCGCCGCTTCACCGCCATAACGGAAGAGTCGCCCCTGCATGCAAGGCTTGGCAGGTGCCATTGCTGGAAATGGAAAAAAGTTTACTTCAGAATCGCTAAAATTAGATGGGGAGTCAAAGTGGTAATAGAAAGTGGTGGAGTGAAGTAGGGTCGAGTGATGAATGGCAAAGTTTAAAATTCTGAGGCTCTATTTTAGCGAACTCCGATTTCTATTCCAGTAAGATATTTCAGTGATCCAGACGCCGCCTACCTGTAACGGGATCTCCTTTGTCGCCCTGTGCTGCCGGGGGTCCTATTTGTTGCTGCTATCGCTTCTGGGTGTCCTCTTGCTTTCTCCCCCCCCCCCGCCGCTTCTACATCCACGGCCGAGAGTGGGGGGAGACTACAGACCCCAGACTCCCCAGCGCGCCCTGACGTCACCAACGCGCCCGGAGGCGCACAAAAGCCTGCGACCCATTCCGCGTCGCGGGACGCGCGCGGGCGGTGCCGGGCTAAGCCCGGGCAAAGGGCGGGCCCTCTACGGCCCTCATCGGCAGAAGGAGGCAGGGGCTGGGCCAGAAACGCTATACATGCCATCTCTATCATCACTACTGAAGTAAGGCGAGCCTATACAAGACTTAATTTATAGTTGTATTTACGTTTTTCTGAAATATACGTTACATTATTATAAGCTATGCCTAAGAAACTTGGTGGAGCCCAACAAAACAAGATTAATAATTATCTTGTTCAGACTGTACAGAAAATTAATATGCAAAGGAGGGAGTCCTTGGGGTTGAGCCAATCTCCTGATCTGCTTTGTCTGTCCCCACCCACATTTGATATTACCCTGACAGATGAAACCATTACGCAAAATGCTTATAGTGCAACCACGTTTGTTGATATCTCGTCCCAAATCATACCTGGTTTTCCGGATAAGGTCACCCCGGCCTATGAGGGTTTGCCCGCTGAGGGCAATGCAGATCACTACAGTGAAAATGATTTTGATCAAGATACACAGACTCAGGCCTCTGCTCTTGACCAATTTCCTCTAGGTCATGTAGCCAGACAGAAGCAACATTGTACAAAGGTTCCCCCTAAGCGGGGTGGTTTACGCTCAGGGACAAAGCGAAAGAAGGCTATCACCCCAAAACGCATACAAGTGACTCATGCTGAGGATCATCCTACTTGTCTTCTTGAAGATGCTCTTCTTGATAAAATTGCAGATCTTATCGAGACTAAAATCAGCATTATTGTTAAACCTCTCTTATCTAAGATTGACAAACTGCAAGCTGAGGTTAAGAAGCTGGGTGCTTCTCAAAATACAGTTGCAAGTGGCATTGAAAATATAACTACGTTAGTTACTGGTTTGGGCAATAATTCTAGGGGAGTTGTCGCCGGAAGCGCTTTGGGGGTTGGAGAAGGAAGTGAATTACTTAGGGAGAACTTATTGCCATCAACCTTGTCTGCTATCAGTGATGGCCCTATACTACCATGTCCCCCAATAAACCTAACCCCTCCGGCTAAAATTCCCCCAGCGCAAACACAAGCACAAGCCCAAACTTTTACTACGGATCCCCTGCAATTCATAGTTGAAGCCACACCTGTGGTTTTAGTGCTCGCAAATGTCCCCCCGCTGGAAAGAGGCTTGGTGGAAAGCTCTAATTCACTGTGTAGCAAAGCCCTACATTGGCTAACTAGTAATATGCGGTTAGCTCCCGGGGGTCAGCATCATCTCGCAAATGCAATTAGATCAGCAACTAGGGTTCCCTGGCTGGGAAATCGGCCAAAAAAACTTAAAGGTGACTGTGTGGCTGTGAGCTTTTCAAATCAACATGTTCTTCCTAACATCCTTGCAAATATCCTTCCTCCCCAACGAAGACAAGGTACTGTGGTCCCCCTTACTTTGAAATTCTTTTATGGGGAACAGCAGAATGTTTCTATCCCAAGGACTCCTGCCCCAGGGTGGAATACTAATTGGGATTTGCATTCCAGATGGGGACAAGTCTCAAGGAATAACGCACCAGTTCATCGCCATCATCCTTTTATGCTTAACCCTGATACCCAGCCTCTGGAACTGTTTAACCGCTTTATGCCACTATCTTCTATGGATCAAAATGACTGACTTTTGCCAAGTCACGAAAATGACGTAGAGGGACCACATCTTGCTGTTGGTTCGTCAGCACAGTCCTTTGCAGGCGCCAGGATCTGCAAAATCATGAGTTGGAACATCGCTGGGCTTAGAACCAAATTCAAAGACAAGATCGGGTTGGACAAAATCAGGAACTATGATATTCTTGCTTTTCAGGAAACTTGGGTAACGCTAGATTGTTTGGCCCTAGATGGCTATGCTCATTTCTTTGTACCTGCAGAATCAAGTAAAGCAGGAAGAGCAAGGGGCGGGTTGGCTATATATATTTGACTTGACATCAAAGGTAAACCTAGGCATATTAAGTCTAAATCTAAAAACTGTTTAGTGGTTGAATTGACTTCACCAAATTGTAACCCTATTTTACTTGTCAACTTTTATAATTCCCCGACCAGTCAATTTTTTAATGAGCACTTGTTATCCCTTGAGGACCTCTTATCCACTTATATTGAAAATAGTTGTCATGGGTTTGAGGTGATCCTCATGGGAGATTTTAATATTCATCCCTGCTTGGCGGGCTGTCAGAGGGAAGCTGAGAAATTTTCTCTGTATTCCTCCTCGCCTCATTTTGAACACACACCTAGCGGAGAGGCTTTGGAATTGCTCTTGGCTACCCTCAATCTTTATGACTCATGTACCTGTTCAAATGATCTGAGGTTACCGACATATGTGGGTAACGATTCTGGCTCAATCATTGATTATATTTTTGTTTCTTTAAGATTTCTACCTGAAATACTTGCTTATAAGGTAGAAACTTCTGTTTTTAGTGATCACAACCCTGTGATTTTAGAGGTTTTAGCTCAAGGCGTCTTGGGAACTAGGAAGATGGACACATTGTGTGCGACAGACCTTGTGCTAAGAGATCAAAATCGGAGGCTCAAATGGGAACAAGTTACCCCAATAATTTTCCTACAGGAAACTCTGCCCAAAGTCGCCGGTGAAATTGCTATCTGTCTAGATAATACAAACCCCAGTGTCACTATGGTCGAGGCCTTTAGTGTTATTTGCCACCAAGTCAACTTAGACCTAACCGTAAAGGCAAAACTTAATAAAATAAAAGGCCCTAAATGGTTTGACACAAACTGTTCTAGGGCTCATTCAACCCTTCTTAAGGCCCTAAAACTTAAACCTAGAGACAGAGCACATATAGCGCTACTGAGGAAACAGTATAATCTAGCTATTAGGAAGAGGAAATCTGAGATAAAAGACGAGGCCTGGAATGATTTATTACTGCCCGAGACACAGAAAGATAGCGCTAAATTTTGGGCAGTTATAAATCACCCATATTTTGTGGGATTAGATAATCAGAGAGCTGATTGCATTATTCCAGATGAACAGTGGGTGACACATTTTAGTAACATCTATAGTTATACTCACACCACTATAGAACGTGAAACTCCTCTCCTAAAATCGCTAACTCACATCTCACCTTTTACTCAGGAAGAGGTGAAACAAGCAATTAAAGACACACTCTGTAAAAAGGCACCGGGGCCAGATGGGGTTCCTGCAGACTTTTTTAAGAGCGCTCCTGAACTTAGCTCAAAAATTTTAACTAATATTTTTAATGCTACAAGGGAATTTATTTTCCCCTCTAGCTGGGCAAATTCGACCATTGTGCCAATCTTCAAGAAAGGACAAAGGACAGACCCGGCTTGCTATAGGCCAATCTCTCTTATTGACTCGAGCGTTAAAATCTTAGGGAGAGTCCTTTTAGGTAGATTGACCTTGATTTTAGAAAGTAAGGGTATTTTATCTAATGCACAATACGGCTTTAGAGCCAATAGAGGAACTTTAGACCAGTGCCTAAACCTAGAATTAATTCTAAATAAATATGTAATCGCCAAGGGGGGTTCATTGTACATGGCCTTTATGGACCTCTCCTCAGCTTTTGACCTGGTCAATAGGTCAAAGCTGTGGGGGATCCTTTTGGCTGTGGGACTTGACCCCCCTTTGGTCGAATACCTAGCTGAGCTACACAAGGATCTTATGACCTCAGTCAGAGTCACTAGGGAAGGAAGATGCACTTGTCATTTTAGGTCAGAGAGGGGGGTTAGGCAAGGGTGTATACTTGCCCCCCTCCTCTTCACTTTATACATAAATGACCTTGAGGCAGTAATGTCAAAATCCCATAGTGACATCCCGCGTGCATGTGAGACAAAGATACCCGTCCTCCTGTACGCGGACGATGCTGTTCTTTTAGCACGCTCCGGAGTTGCGTTGAACAAACTTCTTACTTCCTTTGGAGTTTTCATGTCATCTTTGGACATGAAAATTAACACAGAAAAATCACATGTAATGATTGCTGGATCCGCAGGTAGGAAAAGAAAGTTGCTAACATTTTATTGCGCAGGGAAGGAGGTTAAGAGAGTCCCCTCTTTTCCATACCTAGGCGTGACCTTCGATGAAAAGGGCACCTGGGGCCCCCAGCTTTTGGTTAAAAGCAGCGCTGTCGCTAGAGCGGCCGCAGGGCTGCTAGGTTTTGCTAAAAAACTGGGCGCCCGCCCCATGGAAAGTATCATCAAAGTTTATAAAGCAAAATGTTTGTCAGTCGCCCACTATGGCTCTGCTATTTGGGGATATACTAGCTCTGCCAAAATACAGAACGTAGAAAATAAATTTTTGAGATCTCTGCTTTCTGTTCCCAAATCAACTCCGATCTTTTCACTGCATACAGAGTTAGGTTTGGGCTACATATCTGACACCCTAAAATTAGCTCCAGTGATTGGCTGGTTAAAAACTTGGCTCAACTAGGAGCTTACTCTAAATCATATCATTTTAAAAGATTGCTTAGCCCTGGATAGAGCCCTTAACATTCCATGGGTAAGACATGTGAAAACCCAGCTTACTTTAGCAGGTCGTCCGGAGCTTTTCTCATCTCCAGATGGAATAACCCATGAAGACTTAAAATCAGTCAAAAACACTCTGTCAAACTTATATGCTCTGGAGAGGGAAGAAACAGAGCTGAAAAAAATCATGGTAAGGAAACACTGTATGCTTTCTTCTGCCCCAGGAATGGAACCATACCTTTTGTCGGTTACAAACCCCTACCACCGTTTTCTCCTAACAAGATTCCGCTTTGATTTAATTCATTTTATTCTGGGCGATTTCAGAACCTGGGCTAGACCTGATGATGCTGAACCATGTGACTGCGATCATTTTTCAACGCAGGACACAATGCACTTTATTATGTTTTGCGGTCATTATATTGAGATTAGAAAAAAATATCTGTTCCCTATTTTACGTAATCAGGGCTTTATTCAGGTAAAACCAGCCCTGCTGTTTTTGCAACTTCTTCCTAACACAAAATTAGCTTTTTCAGTTGCTAGTTTTCTAGTTGCAGGAGCACGTTTAAACAAGCATCGTACAAGGCATAGGCACTTTATCTCTGAAAAATGAATTCTCTATTTACTCATTCACTTAAATGAGCCTGTAATTTTATAAACCCTTCTTTTTATCTTTTTTAAATATTTACGCACATTTTATTGTAAAATTTAGTGTTTCTTAGAATGATTGTCTGTAAAAATTTGTGATCTTATGATATGGTGACATGTACTTTTGCTCGTTCTTTTATGATTTTTAATAATCGAATAAAGATAATTGACTGACTGACTGATATCTCAGTGAGTAATGTGTTTGTTGCAGAGCTCTTTATGGAACCTGTATTCCACAATTGAAAATCTTGGTAAGGAAGTGTAGTGGGTTATGTGCCTGTAACCAGCAAGGCAGATACTTCAGTCCATTCAGATTTTAAGTCAATCTTGGTCTTCTAAAGTTAATAAAATGAGTACTATCAAGTTGAGTAGTAGTGTACATCCTTAAAGGTTAAAAAAAACTACTTATTTGGTGTGTGATACAAACTTTGATTACTAGTTAATTTGTACACTAAAGGCCCCATTACAACCAAGGCCGATAATATCCCTCACATAATCAAACAAGGGGATTTTAATGTGTGCGGCCTTTATCACACCTGGTAATTACAAAGTGCGGTAAAGTCTGCATCTGAAGATACATTTCTGAAGGACAAACCTACAGGAATTTACATGAGGCAGCGGACCCGCGCATGGAGATTTTGGTGCATTTCCACATTCGCGATTACTGGGGAATAACTCGGAACAGCTTCTATTTATCGCACTCGACAAATGGCGCTCCCTGGGGTGTTTGCTTTTATTGGGTGTGATAAATACTGAATACCTGTCTGGGGCGCTAGTAATCAGTGATCAATACTGAAAGTGAGACATTAAAGCATTCAATCTGGTGCAAACAAAAAAGGACTGAGAATCGCCTCTCCCCTCCTGCAGCTGTTCTTCAGTATGCAGCAAAATATGGCAAGTAAACAGTTGGGCCCAGGTTTACGACAAAATCATGCAGCATGTATTGTTTCTATGTTGCTTGAACAGGAGAGAGAAGAACAGCACCAATCTGGATGTGGTGCTGTTCTGCTCTCTACCTGTGCTGGCGCCCTTTTGGCTGCCGTGCGCCAATGCAGACCCCCTTGCACCATAGTACAAGGGTGTCTGTGTTGTGGCAGGCGTAGTATTTGTGCAGGAAGTGGTCCCCTCCAGTTGGAAACTATGCTCTAAGGCATTTCCCACTTTGTATGTGTACTCTAGAACGCAGCGCACATGCAAAGAAGTAGAAGAACGAGGAGAAGTGAAAGCATTTCTTCTTGTTACTCCTGCCTCAAGGAGGTGCACGATTTTGGGCCAAATCCATGTTTACAATTCTTGTAGATAGGGCTTTGTGTAAAAATACATGGGTGGTCGCATGGGAAAGCTTGCATTACCTATGCAACACCTCCTTGATGCAAAGTAATGCAAGGCAACTCATTGCACAGCTTTAAGTTACTTTTAGTTACAATCCAACTCAAATTGTGGTTTGCATTGGATTGTAAATACCGCCACTACACTTTGCGTCAGGTTTGCCGGAAAAAAAGTAACACAAACTTGACAAAAATTGTTTGTAAATCTGGACCTGACTGTGTGTGCTGCAAGCGGTCCTGTGCATACACTACACTGGTACTCAAGCATGTGGTTGGGATAACTACCAAATACATAGGCAGAGCTAGGCCGAGGCCGAGCCAGGGATCTGTTCTTCCCGCAGAGGCAGAGCCATCTATGGTGGAGCCGTCTGATGACCCATTGTGTAATCACGTGATCATGGCATTTTAAAACACAATACTGAACAAACAAAACATGCGTCATTATTTTTTGGACACACATGGTTCATTTTAAGACATTTGCACAAGCAAATAAAGTTACATTTTTGTTACACATTATACAAATGACCATTATTAGTATTACTTGAACCGGCATTCTGCTCTGACAAATGCATTATAAAATAAACTCCCAGCTCCCCGACTTTTCAGTTGAGAACAATGTTTCTACCTTATAACAGGTTCTACAGGATATAATACACTTGTAATAAGGCAGCCGGAGTATCCGTCACGTTTGTGACGCAATGATCTCTATGGCAAACCGTAAATATGGCTCCAAATCGCTTAAAATGGTGCTGTGTAGCTCAAATACGTGTATACTTCCTCAAGAAAACGTAAAATAGTACCATAAAAATAAAGCTTTCTACCAAAAATATTGGAAATTACACCCAAATATCAAATGTGGTACGGGAGGGAGTGCTTGCGTTTTCCTTTTGCCTTGCGCCTCCATTTACTGGTCAATAACTACTTAAATGTACCTTGATCTGTGCAGAATAATGCCAAACTGTCAATCATCATTTACTAATATGGCTTTTAGCATGCTAAAAAATGCATCTCAGCATTCAGTATTATAATACCACCAAGCCCATTTTTCTCGGCCCGTGTTTAATTCGAATGCTTTGGTTGATTGCAAAACGTTTTCCTCACTCACAGAGGAAGTTGCTCAATTGTGTGTTTTCAACTTTAAGATAAGTTGAAACTTAGCTATAACGTTTTTTTATTTTCATAAATCGGACCGTTCTTCTGCTATGCAGTAACACATTACTTTCCATCAGATATGTAATATTAGATTCTTTGATTTAGGTGATGGGAGATGAAGAGTCCAACAGGAATACATTTGGCCAGTTTAAAATGGCCGCCTTCCATGGGAACGAGAGCAGAACATGAACATTTGACCCCGCTCAACTATATTCATCCGCCAATCACCTGACCTCACCCGTCGGCAGCAGGGATGGTTGACTTTGGGAATCCTTCCTGTTTGGTGTTATTCTTTCGATGACGAGTTCTTGGAATCGCGGCTCCTCTTGAAGGCGGTCGCACAAAGGAAGGCGCAGCGGCCAGTGTCTCTGGCCGGGCAGTGCTGGGGTGTTTTGCACAAATGCCATGCCACTCGGCTCCCTCGGCAACCACTCTTAAACCCCATTGTTGGACAGGAAAAATGCCAGACATAGTTATTCAGATCTGAGAAATACCAACCAGGTCAGCAGATTGAGCGGGGTTCGCAGCAGCGCCCCCTGAACCGGACGGTCTCCGTCGATGGTCTATTCTCTTCCAATGGAATGAGAACCGGGGGCGGGGGGGTATTTGTGAGACTTAGGAGGGGTTCGGAAAACACAATCAAGACAACACAGGGAACTGAATATTTTAATTGTTGCACTTGTACAACTTCCTGCCCAAGATCTTACCCAATCTTTTCATCTTTCATGCTTAATTTGAGGCCATGATGAATATTTTTTAATGCCGAAAAAGGGACAGCAATGCGTTTTTATAGAAAACATGTGTAGGCGAAATACATGTAACAGATATGCAAATAGCCTTGATCTGTTTTGTAGCGATTTATAATCGATTTATGGTGTGGAGATTGTACAATTCCTCCAGAACAGTTTTATTTATGAATTAAAATGTATTTGTGTGTAGTCTATATTTACCTGTTGTACGTGGCCACTGAAAGTTATATGTTATGTTGTTTATTGCACCATTAGAACATAAGAACAGAACAGCTGAGTTAAAATGTGCACCTCAGGGGGTCTGATGTTCCTTTGCTCTTTTTATCAAATCTGCCTGCGTTTTATGCCTGATTCAAGAGCCCTTCACTGAGCTGCAAGGGTGGTAATGGGTAACACTAATGTACACAGGAGGAACAAAAGCATTCCTCACTAACCCTTTCCAGGAGTGCAAGAATGGCCCCACTCTTAGTGGGATATGCAGGAGCCCTACTGCGGATGAAATGACAAAACATAATAATGCAAAGAGATGATGAAGGCCAGGGAAGTAGTCTGGTGGCTGAAACGTCATAACTCTTGGAGAAAAGTTTTATTGTTATTATTCTTATTCTTATTCTCATTCTTATTCTTATTATTTTCATTAGTAGTAGCAGTATTGTTGTTGGTATTTAATAATACTAACAATAACAACAATAAAAATAATGATAATATTAACAATACCAATAATAATAATACTATGAATAAGAATAATGAAGGAAATTATGATAATAATAATAATAATATCTATTATTGACATATAATGAAACCTTAAGAAAATTCTTGAAAATTAAATCCTATCAATATTTATTTTTATTTTGTGTATGTATAATGCACTTAATACATATGGAATTACTTCTAGGCACATTAGATCCTACATACCTTAGTATATTAATTAATGCTATGTATCTCATTCCAAATAAGCCCAAGCTTGCAAGCCTAGTTGCCAGACTAAATCAGAAGCCACGGAATGTGTTTGGCTGCCTTTATCCCACAGTACGGCTTCACTTTAAGAACCATTCCGTATGAGGGTGTTATAGGCCAAGCACACAACCACTGCCTTCAGTGCCACTGAGAGTGTGGAACAGTTATCACGAGGACCTCTGATTTGTAGGTGAATATGTATATCATCTGTGTAAGAGTGGAATTGGAGCTCTCTAGCTAAGATGCAATAAAATAGTGGTTTATTGAATATATTAAACATAAGGAATGGGGTTTCCAGTGGGGATACTGCATTGCAAAAACGAAAATGGCCTATTTTTGTGGACTTATTGAGTTGATTTTCTTATACTTTTTAAAACAAAATAATGTAATAAGCATTAATAGTTTTTCTTTATTAAAGAAAATAAATATTTTCAAACCTTTATATTTGTCCATTTACTTTTGTGTATTTTTATGTAAAACCAATCAAAGTCAAGCTTAGTAATGAAGGGAGGGGGCACCTGCTCATAAGGAAATATAGTAAGCTAACCTGCACATTTTAGATTGATCATTGAACAAATATCAATGAACATAATGGCTATCAATCACTTTCATATTTGGGAGATAAATCACTTATAAAAGAGATGAGAAGTCCTCTCCACTTCTTGTCCCTAGGTAGGTCAAAGATCCCCAAATAAAGAGTGGGAACGTATCCTTTTAATCAAAGGTTATTATGTGCAGTCCTGTTCTTATGTTTTATGAACTTATACATTATCAGATACTACATTTGTAGAGGAAAACACAATGTGCTATTGCAAAGGCGCGGCCGGCACAGGTAAGAGCAGTGGGGCAGAGGGGCGGGGTGAGGGTCAGAAAGGTCGACATATGACGGGATAAGTTAAATTAAATAAAAATAATAATAAAACCACCTACCCTGTGCTCGCCGCGGTTTTATTTAAAAAACATTTTTAATTTAACTTATCTCGTCGTATGTCGACTTCCTTGATCCCCACCCTGCCCCACCGCTCTAACCTGTCGTGCCGCGCGCACTGCTATGGCAGCTATTTTACATTATACACATATGCGCCTTGAAGCTACACATTGGCACTAGACACAAGTAAAACAGAAGGAAAGGAGTGTTACACACAATAACTTCAGGAGAAAGATCACCCTTAACTGTAAGGAATGGGAAAGGACAATATGTTTCTATGCAAATGACATAACCACCTCCTCCAGCGGCCCCCATTTGTTTCTTTCTTGGATCAATGGCAGTAGTACAGGAATTTCATCAATTGTCTAGCTAAAAAGTGAATATTGATAAGTTTCAAGTGATGTATTAGATTAATAATAAGTACACAACCCTAGCATTATATACTTTTCATTTAATTTGTGACATTATTGATCCTGTTCATAATTTTAGGGTTGTATATCAAACTATCATTGTCAGAAATATTGTTTTACATAAAAATTATGTTCAACAATTTGTCTAAAAAATTAACACATTTGGTATAGATTTTCTTTCATTGACTCCAGTGAATCAGTACTGTTGTAAATAATTGCAAGACACGATATTTATGTCAGACTGTATCCTGTATGTGATTTTTCAGTACCAAACCTGATTTTTTTTATGCTGGTTTAGTGAATATTTGCGATCTTGTAGGAGTTAATCAGAACATCCGATTTTACAAGAATGTAGCTCTGAAGAAATCTACCAGTGAGTTCTGTGACTTAGGGCCTTATAACGACTGCGGAGGTCCATAAAACCGATGTAGTCATGGTGGCAGTCCATGGTCCCCCAAACTGGAGGTCCACCTGACCAATTATGACTTGGGCGGGTGGGCCGCCACAAGACTGATGCAACTGCTGGGGATCCGTGATTCCACAGTGGTTGGCAGTTGTCTGAGGAGACAATATGCTGGTGGTGCCGCAGTAGCACCACCGAGCATATTACAAATTTCCTCACCGCCACAGTTTTCATGGCAGTTAACCCACCATGAAAAGTGTTGTGGGGAGGAAACTGAGGGGCCCTTCAGGGGCCCCTGTTGTCTCAGGGCCTGGAGGGGAATGCAGGGGGTGCAGATGTTGTGCTCCCCGTCAGTATGCACCCCTTGTTCCTGCATGTCATAGACTGCGCAGTCCATGCCATGCAGGAACGTGCTTTGGTGCTCCGATTGCAGTGCCTTTCTAATGCTCAGTTAGGAGCCTCTGGAAGGCACTGCCAAAGCACTGCCCACCAGACCACGAACAGGCTCATAATCTGGCAGGCGGTGTGCGGAAGAGTTTGGCGTAATGGCGCAGGCATAGTGGCCCGCAGCCACAACGCCAAACTCGCAATTAGGCGTTTTTTGATGTGGAGGGTGGTATGTGAGGACTACAAACAGAAATGTCTATCATGGGTCCAAATAGCAGATCTGGCTCAGATGGAGAAGATCTATGGGGGTTAATGAAGATCTGTGTATTTTAAGTCCGGAGGCATGTCTCCACCATAGGAAATTATCCGATGACATGATCAAAGTGTGGAAAAAGCCTATTTGCCAATCAGCTGCTGACACTATGGATCCAACTAGCTAACAAGACTTTGGATTGCGGCAACCATATTCAACTTCTGTTTGGAAAGGAAGTCTATGCGAGTAGAAGGGTGGCTGGAAATGGGGCTGCACAGATCATGTGCATAAATCATGATCTTTCAGGATCTTGAATAATAAAATTACTGGTAAAGAGTCACCTAAAAACATATACATTAAATAAATCCTATTGTTAGTTCAGAAATGGACAATTGGCGCATAAGCATATAATATCCTCCCTAGCACCCTAGTGGTGAGCTCACCATGGTCTCTATCTAACAGCATTTTAGGTGCTAGCAGAAGGGAGAATTTCTATGCTAGAGAATGACTATACGTCTCACCAATGAGCAAAAACAAGATCATTCCCTTTTCAATGGTGTTCCTGGGGATAGTGGATGTGGCCTACCAGAACAGAAATGACAGCAGCCTTTTGTTGAGGGGTGAAGACTGTTTCACACAGGATTGGTCTCCTACTGTAACTCTGATGACCATAAATATTTAATAGTATCTATAAGGATTTCCTTTGAGTTCGAGGGGTGTGCCTCGATTCTTGTCTCAAGCTTACAGTTAATGTGGCTAATCAGTATAGACTGCTCCTTTTAGGTTGTCCTCTTCTGTCATGACACAGACAGGCTAAACATGATACAAAAAAATAATACAGCGTGGATACCCAGTGAGTACAAGCAGCGTGGTCTATATCTTTATTGATAGATCGAACGTAATAATTCATCGACAAGTACAAGTTAAAAAATCGACATGCAAAAAGTTATCATGCAGAATACAATCAATTAATAAACGCATCAACTATAAATAGACAAATATATTGCAATAAAAACCTAGAGATAAAATCGCAAAAATATCATGGTCAGTATACTGTTTCTCAACAACCTTAAAATTCCACCTAGGGAGGTACAGAGAGGAAATAAGATGGACAGGCATTTGGCCCTTAATTTAAATTTATCATAGAAAGAATGCCATTCACTTTTGACTAATTGACCATGCAGAAAACAAAACTTTAGAGACTGCGATCACCAGAGAGGCGACACATTTTCAAATTCTAAGAGCATTTACATGGTTTGTTTAACCCTGGAGGAAATACATGGGTCCATCCACCTGGTTCTCGGTGTAGAATATTTTGCACCAAAGAATAGTAAGTGCTCGTGGGTCTCATCAGCAGGCATGCATGCCGGACAGAGAAGACCGGTCTGGTGATGAAGCCCATGCTGGGGTACACACGGCAATAGGCAGGATGCCACACTTGAACTGCAGGTTAATGTAATCTATCAATGAATTGCTTCGTCTGCTCATACATGCCACTTTCGAATGCCTTACATTCTATATCTTATTGTAAACTTTGTGCTCCAATACCAAGCTGAGATACCTTGCCACCTGCATTTATTTCAGTAAATACAACATGGTAGAGATTACTGACTGCTCCTTCAAATCTGATCTGGATGTAGTTTCTTCTCTAGAAGGAATATTTCATATAACAATATATAAATATATTGCAGATGCTGTGATCATTTATTGTAAGCTGCATCAGAGATGCCACTACTACACAATGGAATAATTGACGTGAACGTTGGTCGCGCACAGCTAAATGTGTTTAAATAGTAGATGCTTAGATGTTGATCACTGATCATTTGTGCAAATGAACCTTTCCTTCTTTCCTTGACTGTGTGTTCAAAACCTTTCATGAAGGCAAATTCATATGGTGCTACAATCAACGAAGATCCTCTGTCGGCAGGCAGCATAGGTTTTTGTGATGAAGTTTATTAGAAGATAATAGTTTCTGTACAGGTTACAGATGTCATGTAATTACCATATCATTGCCCCACTGTAGGCAGCCCCCTGCTGCTTAGCCTGCTCTCTCTGCCTGATTCTGTGACATCACAGTGCCCATCACCCATGACATCACAGTGAAGGACATCACAAGACATTGGTCCCCAAAGACATCATAGGACGAGACACCACTCAATCTATGTTGTATGAAATTACAGGACGTGAACGGAAGTGCCCACCTCATAGGAACAAAACCCAAAATAAATCAGACGTCTCTCTGAAGCATACAATAGAAAGAAACGATGTGAATAATAAAAATCTAGGCTTCAAAGTCCTGACTCAGAGGTATCTTAAATGACTCGCATACCATGAATTTCTGTGCTGGATCTTATTCCACTAAGGAGCGAGAGATACATGCTTATTCAGTGAAAGCCTTACTTGTGGTATATGCAGAAGTAGGTGGTGTATGTGTCTGTACATCAGTGGTTCTTAACCTTTTGACTACTGTGGAACCCCTTAATCATTACTAGAGTCTGGGGACCCCCATTGAATCATTGTTAGAATCCAGGAATCTCCACTGAGTTATTGATAGAATTTAGAGCCCATGGCATAAGCAATTCCTATGATTTGAGCAGCAAAACAATCCACAAAAATCATCCATCACCCGTACTTATTTTCGATTCAATCCACTTGTACTGCTGCCATGAATTATCTGAGAAAACCAACTTCATTTTTAGCCTCCAATTTCAAATTCTTTCACATTTACAGAATGTTTTAAAGTTTTCAATTGTACATTTTTCTTTTCTATATACTCTTAAGCAATCTGCTAATATTATTTCATTTTCCAAGAATCCGCAGACTGCCTGAGCAGACGTCGTGTACTCTCAGGGGTCCCAAGACCACAGGTCAAGAGCCAGTGTTTAGGTTATACCACATGCTTGGGGAACGCTCCTTCTCCCTTGCAAGTTGCATCAATTACATTGTAAGTCCCTGGGCATCCCACAGTAGACTAATACGATTCGAAGACAACACACAGTGCGAACAGGCGACCACATTTAAACTCCTAGGGTCTTATTTACAAGCCCCTTGCGCCGCCTGTGCGTACTTTCAATATGGGAAAAAGTGGTGCACCAACCGCGGAAGGGCTTGTAAATAAGCCACAAAGTACTTACCTTTCCAAAACCTTAGCGAACATACTCAAGGCATATATATTGAATGCACGGTCTAGCATGCATCTTAAGGAGGAGTTATTGGATGGCCCTAGATGTCCATGGAGGCACCAACATCATTCACCTGTTTTCACAGGCAGTGAAACATGATGGTCTATGTATAAAAGTGGTTCGTACATGTAAATCTCAGTTTTAATATGTGCTTGAACAGAATGAAATAAAGTCAAGTGGTGTTACCTAGACACATTTTAATCTAATCCACAATGACCCACAACACTTAAGACTAGTGTATCTTCACACTCTCGCCACGTGCCCCACATAAACTGAGGGAGAGAAACAGCAACAGGACAAAACGATAGGTGGCCTCCTAGAGTTATCACACAGGCGCAAGTGACCAGTGTCAGAATCTCACTACCCCTAGTTTTTGCTCAAGAAAGTTGGGAGCACTCTAATGATGAGAGTGCTCAGACATTTATGCTTAAATTTACAATGTTCCCAATTAGCTCAATTGAGGTGTAATCTATCTGTCTCTGAAGCGTCTTCGGTGAGGAGTAGGTACATTCCAGTCAACTCTAGTAACAGGGAGCAGCACCGAGGATACAAAATGGTTGTACGGCATTCCAACGTATGCTTTTACCACACATACATTTACCGCGCATTCTTTACAGTGGATCAATTTATCCTGCATCTGCCTTTACCACGCATGCCGTTACCACACAGGTAGGCATAAATAAGGTAATATATATATATTGGTTTGCTAATAACTTTGGCTCAGTTCGAGGAATCTTCACAAAAGGTTCTAGAAAAAAAAAGGTCTTCCACCTCAGGTGCTTCCTGGAAAGTTTTGAAGTGATCTGCCAATAGGACGGCTGAGCAAAAAGAGGTGTTCCAAAACGCATAATCCCACAAACATTTTTGATAGACTTCTTTAAAACGGGCTGCAGCAAAAACTCCTGAATGGGATTACACCTAATTTGTCAGGAAGCTTGGTTTTGGTCTGTAGATTGTTATTTTTGTAATTTGGTGTAATAATTGTAGATCTGGACGGTTGGGTCCACATGAGGTTCGGGAGACTCTTGCGGGAGTGCCACTTTAAAAATGGAGTGCTCTGAGTGGCTGAGGGAGCTTTATTTCCCTTCGGTCATCTGTCTGATTGACTGCCAGCAGCATGAGAAAAATGATGCTGGCAGTCATTACAGGACTTGGGAACTTAGTCACCCTGTTCTGAAATTAAAGAAGAGAAATAGTTTTATGGAGCAGGTTAAAGATACCCTGACACCCTAGGCCTTATGGGGACCTAGAGGGATGGCACCTGGGGCCAAAAAAGAAAACGAATCGGCAAACAATTCCGCAATCCCACAAGACTCTTGCAGGATCGGGAAAAAAAATGGCGACTGGGCCAAATTTATTATGTTTATGACCCGGGAAGCCTACCCCCGGGGCTGTTTTCATGAAGGGGAGTGGGGCAGGGTGACCTCCCTACCCAAACCTCCAGGGGCCCGGGAGAGCTCTACCCCGGGACAGTTATTTGGTTTTTAATAGGGAGTGAGGCTGACCGCCACCCTCCCTGATCCTCCAGATGCTTCAGGGAACACACCCCGGGGCGGATATTTGTTTATATGGGGTGCAGGGTGTTAGAAATGGGATTTCTGGTTGCCTGAGGCTTGCGCCAAAGCCAGGCAGAAACCACCACTCTAGTCAGGGCTGGGTAGTTACACGCCAAAGATAACCCCTGCTCACCCCCTTGGTAGCTTGGCACGAGCAGTCAGGCTTATCCCGGAGGCAATGTGTAAAGCCTTTGCGCGCGCACCTAGCAACACCACCCAAGGCCCACCACAAACGAAACTCCACACAAGGTATTATATAAAAATAGCCTTTGTATTATACCAAAACACATTAGATAAAAGCACACACTTTACAATGTGCCAACAGGCACGGGCAGAATTTACAAGGGATTATATGTACAGGGGACAGGGCCACATGGACCACTGTCAGGAATGAGCACTTTTAGAACTTAGCACTTAGAACATAGGAATAACACTTCTAGGACATAGCACATACAATCACTGTAGCACCAATTAGAGCATGTAGCGCACCACCAGTAACCACTGGTAACAGGTAAGTACCACCTACGCAACCCTAACCACCTTAGGAGAATATTACGCAGGGCACCATGAACACATCAGCACAACCTATCCTAGGAAAAACCCTCCCGTACGCATAGGTACAGATGGCAATCAGCATAGCATGAATGCATTGCGCAGGCGCAAAAGTACATATGTAAACATCAACAGGTACCCTAGGTGAGGGCACGACACCGCAAAATTGTCCCCAGGCCAACCTGGCCTTTCAGGGGCTCAAACGCCCTTCGTCCACAAAGTCAGAGCGCGACTGCGCAGGCTGCGCAAGCCAGGGCGCACAAGGCACAACCTAAACGTTGCAGCTGCCCACTAAGTGCTGGGCAGCTGTGGGCAATGAGCCGGGGCACCACTGTGCCTGTAAACCACTTGTGCAGTGCGTAGGGGGGGGGGCCTCGTGGGCCTTAGAACACAAATATGCCCAGAATAACGTTGGAGCCTCTCAGGGGCTCAAGAACACTGCCCCCGACGTTGGAGCCTCTCAGGGGCTCGAGAAAATAATGTTGGAGCATGCAAGCTCTAAAACAGATAGGCTCAGCGTCAGAGCCTCACGGGGCTCTGGGAACAACTAGGCCCCCTTCGTTGGGGCTACGCAGGCTCGAGATCAACTAGGTCCCCTTTGCTAGAGAGAGACGGGCCTCGTTGGAGAAGCCCGCTGCCAAGTGGGGACACTCAGGAATGAGGGTGGACAGGAACCAAAGAGAACCAATCGGACCTCGGTGGGGGGCGACCCGCAACAGCCGATTCGCTCCAGAACGTACTGGCCGTCGGAGCAGCCCTCTGTCAGGCGGGGCTGCTCGGGAGGGAGGCACTGGAGTGGTGCCTCGATGTGGCTTCCCCCCCAGCCGGCGTCACTTATCGGCTCTTCCTGCCGGGGACTCCGCGTCACCCGGTCCCTCTTCTGGGACCGGGACTTTCCGGGGAACTGGTGAGGCTCCGGGCAGTGTTGCGGGGAGGCTTTCTGCTCCCCTCTGGTGGCGCTTCTCCCCTTGGCGAGTGCCCCGGGGCGCAGGGTAGGCTCCTGCCTGCTCCGGGGCTTAGAACCAGCCGCGAGTCTTCGGTGAGAGGCGGGGTAGGCTCCCGCCCTCCTACTTCCGGTTGTCCCGGAGTCCCGCCCACGGCCTGCCTGACTTCCTGAGAGCCCGGCCGCGGCGGTGATTTTGGCAATAAGAGGGGTAGGCTCCCTCGTCCTAAGAGATATACGGCGGGGTGGGCACCCGCCGTGAGATAAACAAATAAGCGGGGTGAGCACCCGCCACCTAGCGTCACAAGGCGGGGTGGGCACCCGCTTTAGAACACGGCAGAAAAGCGGGGAATCCCACGCCGGGGTTCCCTCGCTAATTATTGCAGCTCAGCGCTGCTGGCCCCCATGAAGGTGCTCCTCAGCAGCACTCAAAGATATAGCGCTTCTCAGGCGCTTGGAAGCAGGGTCCAGGAGCAACAAGTGGAGAGCTTCTCCCCAACAAGGCGAAGTCCAGGGAAAGCGTCTAGGAAGGTAGGCAGGGGGGCAAGGCTGGGCCAGGGGCCAGCTCACTGGGCCCTCCAGGCAGGAAGGCAGTCCTAAGTGGCGGTTCCTCCTGGCCTCCAGCAGCAGCAGCCCCCCTCAGATAGGATCCTGGAAGAGAGCAAATTGCAAGGGGACACAGCCCCTTCTTATACACCTTTTCCCTTTCTTCTTGGTTCAGGGTGAGGGGAAAGCCATCGCAGCTGGTTGGGGAGCACCCTTGATGTGCTCAGCCCCTCACTCTATTCACTGGCAGGGCTAGGGTCATCAGTCGCACCACAGGGGGCGGAGCCAGCATTGTGTAGAGAAAGCCCTGCCCTATTCAGCTCCAAGGTGCACTCCTCCCCAGCCACCAGCATGCTAATCTCACACTCACCACTGGGGCAGACCCACCCAGACTCCTGGAGCCAGGCTCACCATCCAGCTCCAGCCAATCACACGCCAGACACATTTTACACTAATATGCCAACTCCTAGAAGTGGCACTTCCGCACATGACATAATCACGCATTATACATCATTGCGAAGCATTCGATCACACGAGTCCGCACATACCAAACTCGAGCCTGAACACCGCACGCATCAGGAACTACCAGGGACACA
Organism: Triturus cristatus; assembly: GCF_964204655.1. Lineage (NCBI taxonomy): Eukaryota > Metazoa > Chordata > Amphibia > Caudata > Salamandridae > Triturus > Triturus cristatus. The sequence goes on along the minus strand of NC_140583.1, from coordinate 138,336,231 downwards.
TACATTCCCCATGCATTCCTATGGGAGGGCAGGCCTATCTCACCACATGCACTCAGAGTGCGCACGCACTTTACTCTGGGACACAGGAAAAGGGCGCAGAAACCAAAAATCACTACCACCAGGTCACCAGTAAAAGAAACAAGCATTGGCATAGCCAATAGGTCTCACCTTTGGGACCTTATAAGTGTTTAGCCATGCAACAGTTGCATAACTAAATACTTCTAAGGCCCCAAAAGCGAGACCTATTGGCTATGCCAAGCGGCCGTGCGGCCACGAAAGTGATCGCTATAGCGATCAAGCATCAAAGTGGCCGTGCTGCCGCGAAAGTGAAAGTAATCGTGGTAAAAGCGGCGCGCGCGCCCGCGCACGTGCACTGTAGCCCTAGCCTGGCCTGGTAGCACTTTTTGGAGCCCTCTCAATAAGTCTCGCCAGACCAGCGCATGCGCTGGGTCAGGCGAGACCTAAAAAGTTCAGGGGTGAACCTGCCAGAAGGGCCAAGTCCAACACAGGGACACACTGCCCTCCCACCCAATCCTCCAGAGGCCCGGTGGAGTCCACCCCAGGGCTAAAACTTAATTATATGTGGAGGGGGCCGCGCCTCAAAAGGTCCCTGGGGAGCCCACCTCTGGATCCAAAATATAACAAAATGGGGAGGGAAGCCCACACCCAGGGCAGACTACTTTAAGGGAGTGGGGTCGGGTGAACCCCCCTCCCTGAGCCATAAATGGCCATGGGGACCGCATCCCCCGCGGCCAGCTCAGTAGCTATGTCCTGAGTAACCCAACCCGGGACATAGTGGTTTCTCAGCCTGCAGCAGCACGGCTCTGCTTTCTCAAGCTTTGCAGGAGCATTTCTGAATTTCCTTTCAAGCAGGAGCAAACATCAAGTCTGCTCCCAGCGGGCAGAAGCTTTGAAAATGCTTCCGCCTACTGGGAGCAAATTTTTGGGGCTTCCCCTGCAACCTCCAATAAGAGTACCAGGGCACCCACCTTTAAGTTTGAGGGTCCCGGGAAATGGGGTCCCCAGGGATGAAATCAGCCACAGGAGAGGGGCCGCGCACCCGTATCCCTTGAAAATTACACTTTGCTCCTGGAGATGGGTCCTTAGGGCCGATAAAGGCTCGGGGAGGGGGCGCTAGTCCCCTTAAAAAAAATATACTGCCCTTCCCCAGGGCCTAAAAAGTGTTGGGAAAGGGGGCAGCGTGCTCCTCTCCAGGGAGATTCGGTCCCCGCGCTAATAACGGCTCAGGAGGGGGTGCCCCTCCCCTTAAAAAAATACACGGATCTGGTCCACAGGGCCTGAAGAGGCTTGGGGAAAGGGCCTGCGTGGCCCCCCCTCCCATTTATTCATGTAAGTGACACCAGGGGATGGGGTTCCTGGGCCGATAACAGCTTAGGTGGGGGGCCTTTTATTTTTAGGTCTCGCCTATGCAGCGTGCACGCGTTGCAGATTAGGAGACCTTTAGGAATCGATTCACTTTTTCTACCAAAAACGTGCACGTTATGCGACCCGGAAGTGCTGAAATTCTGGACAAATGACTTTCATTAAAAGACCAAGTAAGGCTAGCAGGCATTAGGTTTTATTCAAGCATGGCCCGTGTAAGTAGCGGGCAAGTGGTCACCTTAATGCTGGGTTTCAGGATTTTGTCACGGACATTAAGGAGCTGTCCCCACCGTAACTCAAGGAGACAAATGAGTGGAGCACTGAAGCTGAGTATCCGTCAGGCTCTAGCTACCCAGGCAGGTCTTGGAGACCAGCAGCAGGAGGTTCTTGTGCAGGTGAGTAGTTTCTCAAGTCCACTGCTCTTGCTTTTGCAGAATCTGCGCCTTATAAGAATAGCACTCTGAATGACCTGGCTTCCTTCCCTCTGCGCTTGCCAGCTGCATATATAAATTCCCATAATGGGTAGCAGCTCTGTCTCCTCTGGGCACGTGCTCACTCACCTGCATAGCCCCGGGGGCCGCGACCCACACTTTGCAGTGGGCCACGTGCCGAGGAGCACCAATCCTTCTCGGTTTTCTAACTGTTGTTGACCAGGGCTGTTTTCTTTTTAGAACAGTGTATGGACAGTTGCAGATTTAAAATCTACGCACTTCCATGTTTACAGTTAAGTGGGCAGGGGACCATCATGAGTGGCCGAATTAGTCGCATATCCGGGCCTCTGTCCCTGCTCGCGAAATTTCCCTACACCCCACACAGCTGCTTTAAACTTTTATGGTTTTTTAAGGATAATTCGGGCACCAGCGTAACTCAGTACACAACCAGATTATTGAATGCCAAAAATGGATCATGTATGCAGATTTTCGCTCTCTTTGGAACCGTGGCCATTCGGTTCCGAATACAGAGCATTTATGACACTCCTTTTGCCCTAATTAATTTAATTCACCGGTATTTACACTGGCCTGCATTCTAGTCCATTGTTTTTTTTTACCACAACGCCACTCCAGACATAGAACAGCCAAATGCAAAGGAGACTTGGTCCAGGCATTGTCTCCTCCACATGCAACCAAGGCTGGTTTCTGCATGTTTGAGAATCATCACCAAGTTGTAGTCTGCGTCTTGTGACACAGAAAACAAGGGTCCCTTTTCTAGGCGCACCCTTCTCACTTAGAGCATCTCACTTTGAAAAACAAACAAGCATTGGCATAGCCAATAGGTCTTGCCTTTGGGACCTTTATAAGTGTTTAGCCATGCAACAGTTGATGTTGTTGCACTAAGGATATTGTGCTGCATTACTAAATACTTATAAGGTCCCAAAGGCGAGACCTATTGGCTATGCCAATGCTTGTTTAAAATTGTCCTGGGGCAGGGAGTCCCCAAGGCCTAACAAGGCTCGGGGAGGAGTGCCGTGCACCCCCCCACCCCTTTTAACATATATGTACGGCCAGGTAGGATGGGGTCCCCAGAGCCTTATGAGGCTTGGAGAGGGAGATGGCGTGTTTTCATTTATGACTTCATTAATGACATCATCCATGTTTCTTTTGTACACAATGCTCTATAAACAAGCATGGAATGAGAGCTAGTAAAGTACAAAATAGATCAGAATAAGATGAAGCATCATTAATGTCTTTAAACATACAATTCTCCTAGGTGTAGCAAGCAAGTGTCATGCGCAACATTGACCCTTTACCATACACTTCACGGCTAGCCTAGTCCACATTAACAATCAACCACAGATACATGGGAAACCCTCATTGCACATGGGATTCAATATGTATACAACTGTTCGGAGAAGGCCACGTTGCTCAAAATACTCGACGTCTGTTCCAAAATGAATGCCCGACTACGGACAGCTTTCATCTGTATCAACCCACTCACAGTCACTGTACCTACATTGAAAAACGAAGCTGATATGAGAAGAAAAGTAGGTACTGCAAACACTGTGTACTCTATGAAGAGAGTTTACTTTGTACCACACCGTTTGTACACTATAAAACTCTTATGAGTAATACTTTTTATATTTTAAAAGTATCTACTAAGAACAATGTACACTTTGTGCCACTCTTGTCAAAAAAGACAATATTCACTTAAAATTACCATGTTCTGATAGTGCTAAAGATCATACTACCAGAAGCCTACCTACTGTGGTGAAAACCCTTATGGAGAGCACATTTTTCGAATCTAAAGAAGCACATGTACATGGGTTAGTACCTGGAGCACACAGTCTTCTATGTTATGTAGAAATTGTCATGCTACAACTCTGTCTTATAACTCTAGGCTGCTTACAATACTTAGTATCTACTGTGTAGAAACGTTGCCCTGGTGGAAACTTTTTCTGCAGAACCAAAAAAGCTTGTGTGGAACATACTGGATGCTAGTCGTCCACTGTCATCTGCACACTGAGTTACTCTTCAGTGCAAAGATTTATAATGTGTTCAATACCTCTACACACCTATTATACAGAGGAAGCACATGTGTTTTGTAAACACTTACACCCATTAGCTGTACACTGGCTATACAAAATTAGGTCGAAAAGTAATATGACAGCTACCCACCACTATACACACTCATTGGATGATGTCATCAGTGATGTCATTGTAGATGTCATCAATGATTTCATAAATGATGTCATAGAACAAGTCATGAGTGATGTAATATGTGAGATCATAAGTAGTGCATGGCGGGGTGCAAGTACTATAACTGGTGAATTTCTGTGGTTTTTTTTAAGTTCAAAACATTAATGTTGTCACTGACATATTCACCTAACTATAATCTTACTTTAACCTTTGGTTTTTCCATTACCTATAATGTTATTTTAACCTTTGTTTGTTCAGTGAATAGATGGATTAAATCTTTTTGATGACGACAGCCCCTCAAGTGAGAGTTTCTTTCTGTCTGGGATGAGAAAGACAGAAGACGGCGATTCATATATATATATATATATACATATATATATATATATATATATATATATATATATATATATATATATATATATATATATATATATATATATATATATATGTATATATATATATATATATATATATGTATGTATATATATATATATATATATATATGTGTGTGTGTATAGATATGAAAAACTTTGAGTGGAAAAATGACTATTTACTCATCCCCCTTGATGTAATGCCATTATAAACAAGCATAAATCATAAAGATGTACTAAGAGCATTGGAACATTGAGTAACGGAGCAGCTCCAATGTTACAACAGAGCAAAATGCTGGTCGTTATGGTCAATTTATGTCTCAACAATAATGCTATATCAGCAGATGTGTGGTGTGGCCATGTGAGCCAGCTTCTCCCCCAGCTATGCATGTCTTCACATGGGCTGGTGGGAGGAGCTGGTTCTCGGCACCACACACAGCATGTATATGACAGACAATGTCATGTTATGGCTTCGTTTTATAGATGATTTATTTATAGTTTGGAGAGGCACAAAAGATAAGGCATTAGAATGTGTAACAACGACCAACAACGATATTAATTTGCATGTTACTGCCACAATCAGCGATGACTCTGTAAATTTCCTTGATGTACAAGTGCATATTTTAAATGACAAAATTGAAACCAGAGTTCACCGCAAAGAAACTGCAGGCAACTCATTACTACACACTAATAGCACACCTGGTCGAAAGCATCCCCTACGGGGAGATGCTAAGACTAAGAAGAATCTGTGGCAACAGTGAGGATCTCAAAGCAGCCCAACTAGCAAGCAAAGCAAGATTTTTAGAATGAGGCTACTCAATAAAAACAATAAATGGGGCAATCACTAAATCTATGACACTAGAGAGGGCAGAGCGGCTTAGGGACAAACAAAGTAACCCTATGGGTGAACCTGGACGGCCAACGGGCAGGAATTACCCCAGAAAAGACAAACAATCGTCCAATAAATTCAGAATAATCCTAGGCTCCATCAAACAGGAGCAAAGCCTAAGGAGTATAATGAAACGCAACTGGCCCCTGGTGCTCAGTAATCCAGTGATTTGGCAAGTTTTACCTAAAAATCTAGCAATTACTCATAGCAGAGGACCCTCTATGAGAGAAGTCCTAGTTAAAACCAGCCCGGAGGTAATTGAGGGAACATGCTGGCTGATGCAACGTAAAGGCTTCTACAAATGTAAAACTTGCAAAGCCTGCCAACAAGGTCTTAACAAAACGACCTTTAAGACCAAGTTTGGTAATAAAGAATGTAAAATCACTAAAATCTTGACTTGCAAAACAGAACAAGCTGTTTATGTGTTGGATTGCCCGTGTACTTTACAATACATAGGGAGTACTAAACTTCAAGCACACAAAAGAATACTCTAACACATGAGAGCGATAACCAACCAAGACGACACATACCCAATGGGGCGTCATTTTAAGGGCCACCATAACTCAAATATACAAGACCTCACATACTACCTCATTGATACAGTGCCACCGACCTTAAGAGGGGGCAACAGGGAGAATAAGCTACGAAAATTGGAAACACGCTGCATCTTAGATTTAGGTTCCAAACACCCAAGAGGACTGAATACATCAGAAGATCTCTATACTTGCCTCAAGTAAACAACAATTAAACAATGTGGTCATAGAATAATTCATATTCAAAATCCAGTTTCATGAATATTCATACCAATAGTGTGAGATTGATAACAACACCCGCACACAGTACAGACAATTCCACACTGAGGTATGACGGGAGAAATGCTTGGTCCACAGATTTCATATCTCAAAGTGTCAGATCTGAAAGAATGCAATATAGACAGTAAAATGAGTCAATGATGGCGGTAATCAGGTGTTTATACTAATATTAAGCAAAGGACATAAGTAGATTAGCTGCCAATACTGATTACACACACAAAAAGAGAATGAAAAAAGAATTGACATGGAGTTCAATAAAGAATTATATTTTAGCACTTGAGCACTTTGTTAGAAGGTTAGAGGGTGAAAATATGATATGCATTTTACGACTAAGTAATTAGCACTTGAACTTTATAAGGTCATTATGTTTATATAGGACAACAAATAAACAATGTGGTTCTACTCAATGTGATAAAAATATTTTTCTGTATTTTGTTGTTTTTAAATGGTGAATAAATAAAGCAGTGCCTTATGTAATGTCAATGAAGGCACTAAATGTTTTTAAAATACCCCTCACACACTATGAATTCCCCTAGTGTCATGCTTCATCATGGGGGTCTTCCCGTCCCTCTACGGGGCGGGGCGTGCTTCGACCAATACGTATATGGGAGCACTGTTGTTAGGTGAAGGAAGAAGACTATGTGTAAGGTGATGGTGAGTGTGATAGGGTTAGTGAGTGAATGCAAAAATTACAAAACCTCTAGCTAGTGGAAAAAACAGACTTTATTCAATTCCCTAGCTGAGAATGTTAAAAATTGGGGTTACGTAGGGGGTGTATGTCAATTAGATACTCCCTACTGGGTCAACATGTTTCGTAAGCAGTCCCCACTGCTTTACTCATCAGGACCTAAAAATATGTCCCTACTACACTCAAAATGTTGATAGGATTATATGCCTATTCGTTTAATTTTAAGTCCTCCAAAATTGGAGAATAATTAAAGGTACATTGACCTTTGTTGATTGGAAATAGCGTTTCTTCGGTATCTGTAAAGATAAAAGCATGAATGAAAAGCAACCCGTGAGTTGTTCATATAAACACATCTCCATACTGTAAATTTTTATACTAGCTGAAAGGGAAAATAGTGATATATTTTTCTTTTGCTGTATTTGAATGGTTCATATTTCATTGGTTATTCTGGCTTCTTATTTGGCCAGCACCTATGTTTACACATTTGCATTCTTTCTTATTTCTTTGCCACAGAGCGTGATATATTTTTCTGTGAATAAATGCTGGGTTTTATTCCACCAACAAATTATCAATGACCAAATTGCAATGTGCAAAATTATACTCGTTCTTTCATTCTTAGTTGCCAACACACACATTCATACATCCACTTTCAACAAAGCTCATCGTTATTATACATAATAATAGCCATCTGACTCAGTTGTTGTAAAAAAACAGTTACTTCGCAAACTAGTAGCTTGTACGAGCTCGCAAAGAAGGACATACTGACATTCATGCTGTATTCCATAAACCTGTGATAGCCGGTTACGTGTAGTATATTTGCGTAACGAAACATATACATACTTCATTAGGGATGATTATCCAATCTCATGAGCTGGCTTCGGAGGAAGGGGGGGCCTTCTACCAAACACTGTGGATAAGGTGAAATATGTTTAGAAAGGCGATTGCCGATAACGTGAAGTCGTTATTACTTTCGCCGAAGCGAGAGAGGGGGCAATTTAAGCGATGCCTACTTTAGAGACTTAGGCTGGTCGTACTTACATTTTGGAGAATCACTCCTCACCTCAGCTTCCCACCGCGCCGCTCCGTTTAGCGCCTTCTTAGTTCTGAGGTGTATTTAAACCAAACATGTTGCCGGAAGCGGCGTGTGGAACAACCAAATAAGCTAGTGCGCGTTCTACTTACAAAATGGCTACCCGTATTGGAATAGTTGTTTTCTAAATGTATACTCACTTCCTGGTATGTCTCTGTCACTCGTACCAGGTTGAGAAAAACGTTTCTCCATAACACATATACACGAAATCTTTATGATGTCACTTGGGAATGTTACTTAGGAGCAAGTTGTAGATTCCTGAAGACAGTTTCGTTTGAATTAACTGTAAATCTTATCCGATAGTTCGTGTTTACAAAATCGGGTGGTCTCTATTAATTGGCTGTATGAAAAAAATGACCGGTTTGTTGTCATATGGCCGAGAACCTCTTGAATTGAGAAACCAACCGATATTTATGAAGTAATTTTGTAGGAATAGTAAATTTGAATTCATTCATTAGTATTCATATATTAATTTTGAAAAGTAATTTGATAGGAATAGTAATTACGAATTCATTCATTAATATTCATATCGTTCATGTGAGAAAAGTCATTGCTGGACTGGAGAAAACGACTGACATAGAGTTATTTTGGGATTAAATTCTTAAAACAAATGTTAAAGGATTGAACGATGATATTCCCTGGGGCCAATTGTGAAAAGAATTTAATCCCAAAATAACTCTATATCGGTTGGTTTCTCAATTCAAGAGGTTCTCGGCCATATGACAACAAACCAGTCATTTTTTTCACACAGCCAATTATTAGAGACCACCAGATTTTGTAAACACGAACTATCGGATAAGATTTACAGTTAATTCAAACGAAACTGTCTTCAGGAATCTACAACTTGTTCCTAAGTAACATTCCCAAGTGACATCATAAAGATTTTGTGTATATGTGTTATGGAGAAACGGTTTTCTCAACCTGGTACGAGTGACAGAGACATACCAGGAAGTGAGTATACATTTAGAAAACAACTATTCCAAAACGGGTAGCCATTGTGTAAGTAGAACGCGCACTAGCTTATTTGGTTGTTCCACGCGCCGCTTCCGGCAACATGTTTGGTTTAAATACACCTCAGAACTAAGAAGGCGCTAAATGGAGCGGCGCGGTGGGAAGCTGAGGTGAGGAGTGATTCTCCAAAATGTAAGTACGACCAGCCTAAGTCTCTAAAGTAGGCATCGCTTAAATTGCCCCCTCTCTCGCTTCGGCGAAAGTAATAACGACTTCACGTTATCGGCAATTGCCTTTCTAAACATATTTCACCTTATCCACAGTGTTTGGTAGAAGGCCCCCCCCTTCCTCCGAAGCCAGCTCATGAGATTGGATAATCATCCCTAATGAAGTATGTATATGTTTCGTTACGCAAATATACTACACGTAACCGGCTATCACAGATTTATGGAATACAGCTTGAATGTCAGTATGTCCTTCTTTGCGAGCTCGTACAAGCTACTAGTTTGCGAAGTAACTGTTTTTTTACAACAACTGAGTCAGATGGCTATTATTATGTATAATAACGAAGAGCTTTGTTGAAAGTGGATGTATGAATGTGTGTGTTGGCAACTAAGAATGAAAGAACGAGTATAATTTTGCACATTGCAATTTGGTCATTGATAATTTGTTGGTGGAATAAAACCCAGCATTTATTCACAGAAAAATATATCATGCTCTGTGGCAAAGAAATAAGACAGAATGCAAATGTGTAAACATAGGTGCTGGCCAAATAAGAAGCCAGAATAACCAATGAAATATGAACCATTCAAATACAGCAAAAGAAAAATATATCACTATTTTCCCTTTCAGCTAGTATAAAAATTTACAGTATGGAGATGTGTTTATATGAACAACTCACGGGTTGCTTTTCATTCATGCTTTTATCTTTACAGATACCGAAGAAACGCTATTTCCAATCAACAAAGGTCAATGTACCTTTAATTATTCTCCAATTTTGGAGGACTTAAAATTAAACGAATAGGCATATAATCCTATCAACATTTTGAGTGTAGTAGGGACATATTTTTAGGTCCTGATGAGTAAAGCAGTGGGGACTGCTTACGAAACATGTTGACCCAGTAGGGAGTATCTAATTGACATACACCCCCTACGTAACCCCAATTTTTAACATTCTCAGCTAGGGAATTGAATAAAGTCTGTTTTTTCCACTAGCTAGAGGATTTTTAATTTTTGCATTCACTCACTAACCCTATCACACTCACCATCACCTTACACATAGTCTTCTTCCTTCACCTAACAACAGTGCTCCCATATACGTATTGCTCGAAGCACGCCCCGCCCCGTAGAGGGACGGGAAGACCCCCATGATGAAGCATGACACTAGGGGAATTCATAGTGTGTGAGGGGTATTTTAAAAACATTTAGTGCCTTCATTGACATTACATAAGGCACTGCTTTATTTATTCACCATTTAAAAACAACAAAATACAGAAAAATATTTTTATCACATTGAGTAGAACCACATTGTTTATTTGAAGTCTGACATAGGAGGAAGGTTCTACCAGGAATCCTCTCCACTCCCTCTCTTTGTTAATTTTATATAGGACAACATACAGGCTATAGGGACAGTTGAAACTCATCATATTGTATTCAAGAATAGGTTGATAACAATTATATCATGGGTATTCAATATACATCAATTTGCACAATTATTTATAATCTGATAGAACTGATTTTATTTACAAGATAGTCCCAGCCTGAATTCAGAATACACTATGCAATATTCATACTTTTAAAAAGACTTTTATAAATATGGCTTAAAGAAAGTAATGAATTGAGGGAAAAGAAACATTGTAAGTTGTGTTTTTTCTATGCCTATGACTGCGTTATTTTACACCCTGCACACGTCACTTTAAAAAGGTCAAACTGATGCCACGGCATTTGTCATGTGATCAAGGCTTGCAAGAGCCGAAACGTGTAATGGCTGCATTCAAATAAATACATATACTTACCTTAACTAGACTTACCAGGTGTGGTAAAGCTATGTGTTGTAAACGCACCAAAAAAGCATGCGATGTAAAAGCTGCCTGGTAAACGCTCTGCCTGGTTAATACTGTGTTGTAAAGTATATTTCCTTACAAAATCAATGGGTGCTCAACCAATTTGCAAGTCAGAAGAAGGCTTCTCTGCGCCTACAACATAACACAAGGGAAACATACAATATCTTTACCTACATCAACACCAAGTTTGTTATTGTATGTGAACTGTCCCTGAACAATGCCTGTCATTTCCCTGTTGGTTTCTGAGGGAATGGCTGGCACCTAGAAGCCCCATATCCCTTCTACTGTAGGGGCTGCAGACTTTAGAAGTGACTCTTCTGAAACGCTATAGTACATGCTTGTTCTAGCAAACGTTTCGATAACATACTTGAACATATAGCAATCAGGGCTATTTTGTACTACAGAAGGCACCCTTTGGTAAAAGGATACAGGTGTATAGGAGGCAGGGCAAAGGGCGGCGTGGCCCTTACCATGGGAAATTCTGACTCCCTACAGCACAGATTAACAACAGGAAACACTTTGCTTACTTAGAGAGGGACACATTGGTTCCACTTGAAGAAATGTTCTCAAAGGACATAGTGTAAATAGGCGCTGCTGGTGCCAAATCGACTCGGCTTATTTCACATTGTTCTTTCAAACTTCGTTTTGAGTAATTCTGGAATGTTTTATGCAAATGTACAGAACACTAGGACAGTGTACATTTATGAACACACAGGCACACCAAAGAAGGCGTGCACATCGCCAGTCATAAAGCCTGATTGTATGGGGTCTTTACAAAAATGACATTACAGCCAATCACATACAGACATACTCACTCACTCCACTCAGACGGCAAGTACGTTGAGCAGTTTTCTGCTGCTAAAGCGGCGATAATTTTAACGCCGTGCTTGATAATATGCCCCTTAGTTTTAAAATCAAAGGACATGCAGGTGGCATGGGGAACAATTACAAAAGCTTCTAAATGAAGGGTGCAGAGGAAGTAATGTCTAACATGGGAATGAATGGAAGGGTTATAGGGGTAAATTACATGGCCTGGTAAATCCTGTTCAGGGAGATGCACACCGCGGGGGGGGGGTGTGGTAATTGTTACCCATAAATTAGGTACCATACTTTTTTCTGACTGTGGACAATGGAGTGGATTTAATAAAGAGTCTGATAAATGCTAATGCCAAATGGCCGGATGAAATTCTAATATTGGTACTTCACAGGATCCTTTACTTCGGCCAATATATTGACCCTATTTGTTTCTTGTATTGTTGGTACGCCACTGAAAAATTGGATTTTAAATTTCTAGCTATAACGATTTCATAGCAAAATATTGATGGGCAACAGATCAACAAGGTAAGTATAAATAGGTAAGTATAGGCTTATTATTTTAACTCTACATATACGTACCTTGAAGATATCTGTATTTTACATAGATCCAAGTTAAGAATTGCAAGTCTATTCTTGCCAATATATACATATTTGGTTGTCAGCATATTTGTTACAATATTCTTGTAGCAGGAAACCCTGACATGAACAGTGATTACTACTTGTGCTGGGTACCCCCCCTCAACTAATAGTCCAATTTCTTATATCGCCTTCCATCTATACTATCCAACAAACAACATACACCATCCATGCACCACAATTTACTTCCTACACTGATGTCTATATAAAACTCTACCAACTTCGCCCTATAACCCAAGTACATGCACTCCTTTGACTCACTAGAGTGCCTCTGCTACAGAGCACCATCTACATCTGAGACCATCTAAGCAGTCAACCCTAGCACCTAAAACCTATAATCTACTCAACATATGTCCTTTGTTATGCACCTCTTCCTACAATATACACTTACGGCAAGCTACATCATCACTAAAACCCTACACCACCTCTTACACCCTGTCACACACCACCTTATACTTTACATACGCTACACACAAGCTATGTACACCTGGTGCTAAAGCTGTTTGACTCTCTTGGGCAGCTCTGTCCAGTTGTATCTACAATGTGCTGTCCCTTAGGCCAGCGTATCACAGCTTTACCCCCACACACACACCTACACCACAATCTATCTATACCCTCCAACATTTATACTCTATACCACCTCCTACAGCCCCATATGCACACCACACCACCAGCCACAGGCAGAGGTTCACAGAGGTGTTCGTCCTGCGGGTGGACTGTCTTTATATGGACAACCCACCATGCTGCATACTGAGTAGGAACCAATGGTAAGTAGGTAGCTAACCAATGCTCTTTCTTCCAGGTAGATGGTATGCGATTCCTGAGATTAGATAAGCATTCCACTTATCTGTAGAGTATCAGGCTTTCTTGATTCTCACAACAGTAAATGAAGGTTCATAAAACACCAGAGTGAAATTTATTGCATCACCCATACTTTTTATGTTTTTAAACACTTAACATATTAATTAGTTGATGATAATATTGGTCAATCTGAGTTGCATCCCTCCACACAGTGACGCGATACAACATCTTTCCTTCTGTGTTTGTCCTCGTTCGGTCAAATAAAGAGGTCAGAAACTATATCGAAGATTTTCTGTATCGAGCTAGATCTCCAACAAGGAGTACTGTCGTCAAAGGAGATCATTTGTGATCCCGTTGCCTCATCACACAAGCAGTGATTTTGGCACATTCAGAATAACCTGCAACCACCACATCAGGCCATGGATCAGACCCAGGAGCTGTGAAATTGATAGCATCCATTTGTTACAGAATAGGAAGGTATGCCTTGGACACAGGGTTAGAGTGGGAATGAAAATTGGACCAGACACGCAAAAAAAAAGTGGTCCACATTTGCATATTCCCTTTCGGCAAAACACTGCTTTGGGCAAAATTTTATTTTTAAAAAGTGGGGGGGTTTAAACAAAATGCACGGCTTTGTTTACACTGGTGAAACACAAGTGAGGCCACTTTTGCTCAGGCCCCCTGTCCCCGCTTAATAGGCTTATAGTAATAGGCCGGGCCAGCGAGAGAAAGGGAGTGACACCTCTGCCTTTGATTAAAGGAGGTAATGGACGCCCATCTGCCTCCAGGAATGCCACTCAGGCACCCACTGAGCCGCTGGCGGCATCGAGCAACGCAGAACCCGCCCAAATCGGCCCCCAGGCTGCTAAAAAAAGCAGCCCACAGCTTGAACTGGATACAGGCCCCTCGGGCTTTGCCCGAGTGCCCACGTTACCAATCCGACGCTGCTTGTACATGACCACGACCAATACCACGAAGGATGGAGAAAGAGATGAAAGCATTCGCTACACTCAAATGTGGAGGAAAAACTATAGAGAGAACTGCCTAAATGCAAGAAAGGCTCGCTGAGGTATATAATTGCGAGAATTCAACTGGTGCACAAATGGAACAAGCATTGGCATAGCCAATAGGTCTCGCCTTTGGGACCTTCTAAGTGTTTAGCCATGCAACAGTTGCATAACTAAATACTTATAAGGTCCCAAAAGCGAGACCTATTGGCTATGCAAAGCGGCCCTGCGGCCGCGAAAGTGAGAGTAATCGCGGTAAAGCGCGGCGCGCGCGCCCGCGCACATGCACTGTAGCTCTAGGCTGGCCTGGTAGCACTTTTTGGAGCCCTCTCAATAAGTCTCGCCAGACCAGCGCATGCGCTGGGTCAGGCGAGACCTAAAAAGGACAGCAAGATGGATGGTAGATGATATCTTGAGAGGCAGAATCAGCAGGAACTAATTGACATTGTGTACAGTCATTAGCCTCAGTTGACACATTGTGCCACGCCCTGCCACCAGGAATGAAATAAGTGAAACATGCCTTGTTGAGTGGTCGAGGAATAGGAGTGGATTGTCATCAACCCTAGAATTTAAGACTAAAATCATTTTGTAGTTTTGGATGTCTGGGCAGCCTCCGTGAAATGGATCTTCCACAAGGTTTTAGTATGGATCTATACATTCTGTTATTGAAGACAGGTCGCCAATGAACGTGGATTAATGAAGACAAAATGGAGTTGCTGCAAAAGGGACGAGATTAAGGAAGTAAATGAAAAAGAGTTCACGATGAAGGGCAGCACTCCTTATAAATGATATCATAGAAGTTCACATGCTTGTTAGATTAGAGAAAAAGGCACGCAGGCCTTAATTGGCATCCGAGGGGCTGGGCATCTCTCCCAGAAGCATGGCAACAGGAGGAGGATGTGACTGGGGTCAACCTTCGTGGTTACCGAGGACCAATGGTATGCCAGGTTGGTAACCTGGGAATGGAATCCAGTGCTCGGTGCAAGTATGCGCTTGATATGTCTCCGGCCTCAAGATGTGTTATTAGTTCTGTGAACCAGGCAGGGGAGTCTTCAGAGAGGCATAATTGATGGGCCTTCCTCGGATGAAGAGATTAATGAGGCTGGGCTTTCAGACATTACCTCAGACAAACTCTCCACAACCTGCAGCCTCCCACCTCCCCGCTCACCCCTGAGACCCGAGGGGAGCTCAGTAGATGCAGAAATGGGATGAGGCTCGAGGTGCAGGTAGGAGGGTAGGGCTGGAGTCAGTCAACCTAGTACTTCACAGGCAGGAGGATCAACTCAGCCTCTGCTATTCTCTCTTTAGCATCTCCATGAAACTGACTAGAACTCAGTTTCTTTGTCAAATTCGGATTAACAAGGAAGAGTGGTGAATAGTTTACCTTTCTGTGCATTCGCAATGTCATGACCCTGTCACACCCGCATCTGTGCGTGCGATCCTGTTGTGGTTCTATCCTACACAACTGTGGTTTCTTGTATCAAAGTGGGAGTTTTGAACCCAGAGGGGAGGTCTTCACCAGGATGAGTCAGGGCAAAACCTTTCAGGGGCATTATTCTGATTTAAGGCCCTTGGGTACAGCATTATCTCCCCAGCAACATCCTCCCTCCAGCAGACAGGCTTCATCCAGCCCACACCTCCCATGCACCATCTTCTTAAAGGGGATGAACTGGTTTTGGAATTAATGGCACATCCATTTTCAAAGCTAATAGCACTTGCGAGGTAATATTTCCAGTTTGCAGAGAAAATCTAAACTGGATGTAAACATGGTAAAATCAAGAAACCTTGCAAACGCTGGGTTGCTCATCGGTGACGATCTACGCGAGAACTGGCTCAAGCAATCAAACATGTGCACACCCTTTATGAAAGTGTTTTAAAGGTGTCATCATACAAACATAACAGGAAGATTAATAGCTTTTTTGACGGTCGCTGGATCATCTCCCGCCAGCGTTTCCTGCATCTTCTGGGCAGGGAAAGGACATTAGTTTGCAGTTCACTTTGGAATAGGCAACACATCCATTTTCAACTTTTGGGAAATATTGCCAGTGTGGCAGGCAATAAAACCTGGGGATAAATATGGAAAAAGAAGAAATGTAACCTACAGATCCGTAATCGGGATCCGAGTGAGACCTCGATGCCGTAATCCAACCTTTGCGCGCCCTCCATGAGTGCATCTAGGATGGATGGCGTTTCTTGCCCTCCATGAGTGCATCGAGGATGGATGGTGTCTAGGATGGATGGCGTTTCTTGCCCTCCATGAGTGCATCTAGGATGGATGGCGTTTCTTGCCCTCCATGAGTGCATCCAGGATGGATGGCGTTTCTTGCCCTCCATGAGTGCATCGAGGATGGATGGCGTCTAGGATGGATGGCGTTTCTTGCCCTCCATGAGTGCATCTAGGATGGAGTGCATCTAGGATGGATGGCGTTTCTTGCCCTCCATGAGTGCATCGAGGATGGATGGCGTCTAGGATGGATGGCGTTTCTTGCCCTCCATGAGTGCATCTAGGATGGATGGCGTTTCTTGCCCTCCATGAGTGCATCGAGGATGGATGGCGTTTCTTGCAATCACGGCAGCACCTTTTGAAGCACATGTTTACCTTTCGCTGCGTTCAGTTAGTGACAGGAAGGACATACTGCATGTATGTTAAGGGTCTGCGGAATTTGCGAAAGTACCTTTCGCAAAGTATCGCGAAACGGCAAAAAATCTCTGTGATCACTATTGCGGAGATTTTGTGTTGATTAATGCGTTACTGAATTTGACCTTCAACTTGGGAACCTGCTTTATTTATATCTGTAGGACTTACAGATATAAATAAAGCAGGTGCCCGAGTTGAAGGTCAAATTCAATATAAATGCTTCCTGTTGAGGTTTAATTTTTGTGACAGGAGCATCGTGCCAGAAAGAATCCTGCCCTGCATATTTATCCAAGAAGATGCCACTGTTTTGTGCAATACCTCTACTCAACTGGAGTACGTTCTACTGGCTTATCAGTAAGTGCTACCTCGTTGGGTAAATGTATAGCGCTTTCCCTACACTACAGCTGCGTAAAGGGCCAGAAGAGTTGTCTCCAGCGAACATGTGTGTCTGTAACTTTGCCACCGCACTGATGAGCGCCAGGGTCCCTCGAGTGAGCTGTCCATCATAATAGGGAAAAGGCGGGAAGACGTTGCACACCACCAGGGTGTGGGGCGCGGCTTCTATGCAGTTCACATGCCTCTTGTTTATAAAGGGTCAGAGACCGATAGAGCAGCAGATGAGGAGACAGTACCTCCTGGTGTCAGGAACTACACGGGGATTGCGCTCGAGAAACCCATGGATGCACAGACCTCCATCAATGCTTACAGCAAATTGCTGACGGTAGATATGGGGAGAAAGCACACCTGCCTTGCCTCCACCGTGCTCACGAATCTTTTGTGCTGATTAATGCGCTACTGAAAGAGACCTTCAACTCGGGCACCTGCTTTAAATCTGTTTGTGCTCTTGATAGGAGAGGTAGTCCCTTAAAGTTATATACAGGCAGTGGATAACACTGATATTTTGACTAAGAGTGGGCGAAAATTTCCGTTCCCTCGCGGATCGCGGAAGTTTCAACATTTTCGCGTTCTGCGCAGAACGCAAAATGTCGAAATTTCACAATTTCCGCGAGCGGAATGGAAATTGTCGCCCACCCTTAATGTATGGCCCATCTGACTTTATGACTCTGCTCCATATATACAAGGCGCTATACAGAGTAAGTCGTACATACAAAGAATGCATGTGCTTTAAGTGTTGAGCCCAGCATCCAGAGAAATGACACACCAGACTGCCATTGCGCTATCCAATCTGCAACAGACCGAAGAAGAGAGAAACAAACATTGGCAAAGCTAATAGGTTTCGCCTGTGCGAGATCTAGTGGCTTAGTCAATGTTGTTTTGTTTTTTAACATGTTTCACAGCAGTGGAAGTTGCAGTGCAAAATGGCTTAGAGTAAATTAAAAAGCGCTATGACGCGGCCTGTGTTGACTACGTCATAGCTCTTGCTGTGGTACAGTGGCTACTGTGCAGCATGTGAAGAAAAAACACAAAGTCGAGGGTTTGGCAGCGGCAAGTAACACGAGGGAGCAGTAACATCAAGGGGAGGGCTGGGGGAGATAGACGGACTGCAGACACATGTACTCTATGAGAGTGCAAGTATTAGAGTAAACAATAAGTACCTGCAGGAGCCCGTGGCAGAATACAAGGATACTACCCGCAGACAGGAAGTGGTACATATATATATATATATATATATATATATATATATATATATATATATATATATTCCACATGAAGCTGCCCTGAAATTGAGGCACCACACATCAGCGATGAGACGACCTTTTTATTCAACCAGGTGGCAAGAACAACGGAGTCTCCAACCAGTAAGTAATTTTAGTCCAGACGCGTTTCAGGCTATCTCAGCCCGTGGTCACTGGTGTTC
The DNA here is from genome assembly GCF_964204655.1 of Triturus cristatus. Classification (NCBI taxonomy): domain Eukaryota; kingdom Metazoa; phylum Chordata; class Amphibia; order Caudata; family Salamandridae; genus Triturus; species Triturus cristatus. Next base: position 138,317,634 of record NC_140583.1, on the reverse strand, counting down.
AGGAGGCAAAGCTGTGCAAATCTCGCGCCATGTTGATAGCGCTTATCTAGTTGATTGCCGTAGTGGGCGTGGCTGTTGAGCACTTTGGTTCTTGTAGTTTTTAGTCTCTAGTAGTTTGCCACTGTGTCTCCTTAAAAATAATGCTTCCATTAGTAGGTTTGCTGAAAGGAAAGCCACCGTGTTTCTGCCTGTATTTCCTTTTGAAAATGGTCTCGCTGTTCCTTGGAACGCCGCTTTTCTCTTCATTGGCGTAAGGAGCCGCACTTCTGCGGCGGGGTGCCTCGCGACCCGAGCCGGGCCGCATACATAATCCACATGAAGCTGCCCTGAAATTGAGGCACCACACATCAGCGATGAGACGACCTTTTTATTCAACCAGGTGGCAAGAACAACGGAGTCTCCAACCAGTAAGTAATTTTAGTCCAGACGCGTTTCAGGCTATCTCAGCCCTTGGTCACTGGTGTTCAGGAGGCAAAGCTGTGCAAATCTCGCGCCATGTTGATAGCGCTTATCTAGTTGATTGCCGTAGTGGGCGTGGCTGTTGAGCACTTTGGTTCTTGTAGTTTTTAGTCTCTAGTAGTTTGCCACTGTGTCTCCTTAAAAATAATGCTTCCATTAGTAGGTTTGCTGAAAGGAAAGCCACCGTGTTTCTGCCTGTATTTCCTTTTGAAAATGGTCTCGCTGTTCCTTGGAACGCCGCTTTTCTCTTCATTGGCGTAAGGAGCCGCACTTCTGCGGCGGGGTGCCTCGCGACCCGAGCCGGGCCGCATACATAATCCACATGAAGCTGCCCTGAAATTGAGGCACCACACATCAGCGATGAGACGACCTTTTTATTCAACCAGGTGGCAAGAACAACGGAGTCTCCAACCAGTAAGTAATTTTAGTCCAGACGCGTTTCAGGCTATCTCAGCCCTTGGTCACTGGTGTTCAGGAGGCAAAGCTGTGCAAATCTCGCGCCATGTTGATAGCGCTTATCTAGTTGATTGCCGTAGTGGGCGTGGCTGTTGAGCACTTTGGTTCTTGTAGTTTATATATATATATATATATATATATATATATATATATATATATATATATATATTCACTGAAAAAAACATAGGTTTCAGGGACGTTAATGTCATGAATAATGTAATATGTGACTTCATAAGCAGTGCATTGCAGGGGCGCGAGTCATAGTTATCTCTACTAACTATAACGGTCAAATTTCTCTGGTTTTGTACGAGTAAAATGTCCAACTAACTATATCATCCCTGAAATCTGTGGTTATTTCAGTCAATTTCTAAGGTTTTTTAAATGCTAATATCTAACTATAACGTCCCTGAAATCTAATGTTTTTTTCAGTGAATTTCAAAGGTTTTTTAAATGCTAATTTCTAACTTTAATGTCCCTGAAACCTATGGTTTTGTCAGAGACTTTCAATGGTTTTTTAAATGCTAATTTCTAACTATAACATAGCAGTCGCGTTTGCAGAGTGGTGGAGAAAGATGAGCGTGGCTTCCGAACACCTCTTAACAATCCCACTCTGTGAGATTTACTGGAGATAACAGGAGGGGTAGTTAGCCCCCAACGCCAACCTTGGGGGCCAACTCCCCTCCTATTAACTCCAGTAAGTCCCACACAGCATAATTGCTAACTTCTCATATTAGGCCACGCCCCCTTTCTCCAGCACTCTTCAAACGCACCCCCTAGCTCGTTCTAAATTGGGGGATTAATTCCCCTTGAACACGCAGGGTCCCTGGGGGCCAACTTGTCCACCAGGTACCTCCAGTAAGTGCCACAGAGCTGGATTGCAGAGAGGTGGACACAGGCCACACCCCCTTTCTCCACCGGTCTGCAAACGCGCCCCCTGGCGCGTTCTAAGTTGGGGGATTAAGTCCCCTTGAATCCTGAGGGTCCCTGGGGCCAACTAGCCCACCTGGTACCTCCAGTATGCCACACAGAGCGTTACAGAGAGGTGGTTCGCGACCACGCCCCTTTTTACACCCTGCTGCTCAGATGATGAAGTCCACTTGTGTCCTCAGGTCCTCAGGACCCAAGAGGACCTCATCGTCCCACCACCAGTGCACAACAAGCCGCATTTGCAGAGTGGTGTAAAAAGGGGCATGGCCTCCGACCACCTCTCTGCAACGGTGCTCTGTGGTGCAAACTGGAGGTACCTGGTGGTCTAGTTGGCTCCCAGGGACCCTCATTATTCAAGGGGAATTAATTCCCCAACTAACAACACAGCAGGGGGCGCGCTTGCAGTGTGGTGGAAAAAGGGGGCGTGGACTCCGGCTAGATGCCGGCTTTTTAAAAAATATTATTTTTTCCATGTGTGTCCCCCTTCTTTTACATTTCCTGGGCCCTGGGGACCCCATCCCCCAGGGCCTGACCCCTTTTTTGTTCTTTCATAAAATAAAAAAAATCGGGAAGGGGGCCGCGTGGCCCCCCTCCCGAGGCCAATTTCACCCCAGGGACCCCATGCCCCTGGGCATGGCCAGTCATTTTTTATTACTTTATTTCTTTGGAGGGGGGGCACGTTTATTCACAGAAAAAAACATAGGTTTCAGGGGTGTTATAGTTAGCTGGCCATTACACTCATACAAAACCATAGAAATTCCTCCGTTATAGTTAGTTCTGCTAACTATGACTCGCGCGCCCACAATGCACTGCTGATGATGTCACATATTGCATCATTCATGACATGGTCAGTGACATCACTGATGACATCACTGATGACATCTCAAATGACATCACTGATGACATCACTGATGAAATCATCCAGTGAATGTGGTTTAGTTTAAATTTTAAATATGTATTATATATATACCAATCTGTATTATTGAAGATTGAGTGGATATATAACTGTCTGGATGGAGGATTTAGTAGCTGTCTGACTGTCTGTTTAAGTGAGTAATTAAAAGTGTCTCACTTAATACATGGATTAGTAACTAAACTATGTGAATGTGTGCATCGCTGTCTCTGTTGTTGTATAACATGCTGCATCAGTTGGTCACTAACTACATGAGTGTGTATATTAGTTATTGATTAGTTGGGTGAGTATTTGTATGGGACACTGAGTTTGTGTGTGGTTGGATGGGGTGTGTGTAACTCTATGCATAGATGTGTGAATGGTTGATTGACTAGGTGTATAGGTTTAACTCCTTCCGTGCTCATGACGGAACCACGCCGTCATGAGCCACGGTTGCCGTGTGCTCATGACGGAGTGGTTCCGTCATGCTGTGGCCGTTGGCGGCCGCGCCACCCACACGGCGCTAATTCCCCGACTGTGCGGGTGATTAGCGCTGTGGGCGGAGTCATGACGGAACCACTCCGTCATGAGCACAGCCCAACCGTGGCTCATGACGGCATGGCTCTGTCATGAGCACTGGGCCACCGCGCTGCCCCCCCCCCGCACCCCCCAGCGCTGCGGCGGAAATTCCGCCGCAGCGAAGGGGTTAAAAGTGCATGTGGAAACAGTTGTTTCGGTGACTGAGTGTATTTATTTGTGTGTTGGTGAGCGAATATATGTTTTAGTTGTACATCTTCAACAAAGTAAAAAAATAAAAGGCATTGTATGTGAGAGTTGGTGTATATAAATAAGTATGTGTAAGAGTAAGTGATTATGAGAGTAACTATATGAATGAGTGTATAATTGTAATGGTGATTTTTTACCATATTAACTATGAGTTACTATGTGTTTGAATAAATGAGGTGTTGTTGGATAATTGTGTAAGTGAGTAAATGTAAGTGTGATTAATTGTTTTCATGAGTGAGTAGGATGACTGCATAACCGACTAAGATGACTGCTGATGTGTCAATGTCTATATATGTGCATAAGTGCATTTGATAGTGTTCTATTAATTAGTGACTGCATGTATAAATGATTCTGTTGCTGAATGGGGAGTTGTGTGTGTGTAGGTTTAGGAATCAGTGAGTGGGTATGTAGTAACTGGTATTGGTGTGTCAATGGTTTCAAATATGCTACTCTGTATTTTACAGTTAGTGATGAAAGGTTATACTAGTGTAAGATGAGGTGTATCAGATTGTCACGTGGATGATGTCATCAGTGATGTCATTTGAGATGTCAACAGTGATGTCATCAGTGCTGTCACTGACCATGTCATGAATGATGCAATATGTGACATCATCAGCAGTGCATTGGGGGCGCGCAAGTTATAGTTAGCTGAACTAACTATAACTGAGGAATTTCTATGGTTTTGTAAGAGTGAAATGGCCAGCTAACTATAACACCCCTGAAACCTATGGTTTTATCTGTGAATTTTTAAGGTTTTTTAAATGCTAATTTCTAACTATAACGTCTCTGAATCCTATGGTTTTTTCAGTGAATTTCAAAGCTTTTTTATAAGCTAATTTCTAACTATAACGTCTCAGAAACCTATGGTTTTTTTCAGTGAATTTCAAAGGTTTTTTAAATGCTAATTTTTAAGTGTGATAGTAGTTATACCTATTTTTTTGTACTGATTATCTAGAGTTTTTTAACTGTTTATTTATAAATATTTTATTCATTAAATAACATATATTTTTCTGAAAATTGCCCAATTTTTTTTTTTAAAACATTCAAACTGAAATGTTGATTAATTTTTTTGTTTTCATTTTTTATTTTAATATATTTATATTTTTTTCTTTAAAAAAAATCAAATTTTTTTTCGGAGTCGCGCACTCAAAGCGTACACATCACGGTGGGTGCGCGGATTCTAGCCGCCATTTTAGAAAAGTTGTGAAGGATCCGCGTACAGTGTGCGACGGCTGCGTGTTTTTCAGTTACATCATATACATTTGATATTACGTGATGTGCGTAATTGGTATGCGACCAGTCCGCGACTCCTGCTCCCTCGCATTCGTGACACATACACATTATGGTACGAGATGCTTGCGCGGTGGCGGGTCACGCGTGACGTCATATAGATGCTGGGGCTCGCTGGGTGCCCGACTCCCACAAAAAAAAATTATATTCCAAAATGATATGTATGTGTCTTTAATATACATATTAGGGCAAGAGATTATCTAAGATATTTTCGCGAAGTCGGGTGCGTGCATCATGAGCGCAGAGAACCAGGTGCTGAAACCAGGTCATCAGAGCGGTTGTAGAGCCAGAGAACCAGGTCAGCAGAGCTGCTCTAGAGCCTAAGAAGCAGGTCAGCAGAGCTGCTCTAGAACCAGAGACCCAGGTCAGCAGATCTGTTCTAGAGCCAGAGACCCAGGTCAGCAGAGCTGCTCTAGAGGCCGAGAACCAGGTCAGCAGAGCTGCTGTAGAGCCAGAGAAACCAGGTCAGCAGAGCTGCTTTAGAGGGAGGGAACCAGGTCAGCAGAACTGCTCTAGAGCCAGAGAACCAGGTCAGCAGAGCTGCTCTAGAGCCAGAGAACCATATCAGCAGAGCTGCTTTATAGCCATAGAACCAGGTCAGCAAAGCTGCTCCAGAGGCAGAGACCCAGGTCAGCAGAACTGCTTTAGAGCCAGAGAACCAGGTCAGCAGAGCTCTTTAGAGGGAGAGAACCAGGTCAGCAGAGCTGCTTTAGAGCCAGAGAACCAGGTCAGCAGAGCTGCTTTAGAGAGAGAGAGAACCAGGTCAGCAGAGATGCTTTTGAGCCAGAGAACCAGGTCAGCAGAGCTTCTCTAGTGCCAGAGAAACCAGGTCAGCAGACCTGCTTTAGAGGGAGAGAACCAGGTCAGCAGAGCTGCTTTAGAGCCAGAGAACCAGGTCAGCAGAGCTGCTCTAGCTGACACTGAATGACTGACTGACACTGACTGATTGACACTGACTGACACTGATTGACTGACACTGACTGACACTGACACTGACTGACACTGACTGACTCACACTGATTGACTGACACTGACTGACTGACTGACTGACACTGATTGAATGACACTGATTGACTGACACTGACTGACTGACACTGATTGACTGACACTGATTGACTGACTGACTGACTGACACTGATTGAATGACACTGATTGACACTGACTGACTGACACTGACTGACTGACACTGCCACTGACTGACTGACACTGACTGACTGACACTGACTGACTGACTGACACTGACTGACTGACTGACACTGATTGACTGACACTGATTGACTGACACTGACTAACACTGATTGACTGACACTGATTGACTGACACTGACTGACTGACTGACTGACACTGATTGACTGACACTGATTGACTGACTACTCTCTACTATTCTACTACTCACTCTCTACTACTCACTCTCTACTACTCTACTACTCTCTACTACTCTCTCTACTACTGACTCTCTACTACTCACTCTCTACTTCTCTTTATCACTCACTCTCTACTACTCTCTACTACTCACTCTACTCCTTTCTACTTCTCTCTACCACTCACTCTCTACTACTCTACTACTCACTCTCTACTACTCTCTCTCTAGTACTAACTCTCTACTACTCACTCTACTACTCTCTACTACTCACTCTCTACTACTCTCTCTCCACTACTCACTCTCGACTACTCACTCTCTACTACACACTCTCTACTACTTGCTCTCTACTACTCTCTACTACTCTCTCTACTACTCTCTACTACTCTCTACTACTCACTCTACTACTCTCTTCTTCTCTCTATCACTCACTCTCTACTACTCTCTACTACTCACTCTACTACTTTCTACTTCTCTCCACCACTCACTCTCTACTACTCTCCTACTCACTCTCTACTACTCTCTCTTTAGTAATTACTCTCTACTTCTCACTCTACTACTCTCTACTACTCACTCTCTACTACTCTCTCTCTACTACTCTCTACTACTCACTCTCTACTACTCACTCTCTACTACACACTCTCTACTACTTGTTCTCTACTACTTGCTCTCTACTACTCTCTACTACTCACCCTACTACTCACTCTCTACTACTCTCTACTACTCACTCTACTACTCACTCTCTACTACTCTCTACTACTCAGTCTCTTCTACTCCACTATGCTCTACTACTCCCTCTACTACTCTTCTACTCTCTACTACTCTCTCTCTACTACTCACTCTCTACTACTCTCTACTACTCACTCTCTACTACTCCCTACTACTCACTCTCTACTACTCTCCACTATTCACTCTGTACTACTCACTCTCTACTACTCTCTACTACTCTCTCTCTACTACTCACTCTCTACTACTCACTCGCTACTACTCTCTACTACTCGCTCTCTACTACTCACTCTCTGCTACTCTCTACTACTCTCTCTCTACTACTCACTCTCTACTATTCACTCTCTACTACTCTCTCTCTACTACTCTCTACTACGCACTCTCGACTACTCTCTACTATTCACTATCTACTACTCACTCTTTACTACTCTACTACTCTCTACTACTCTCTCTACTACTCACTCTCTACTACTCACTCTCTACTACTCTACTACTCTCTACTACTCTCTCTACTACTCACTCTCTACTACTCTCTACAACTCACTCCACTACTCTCTACTTCTCTCTACCACTCACTCTCTTCTACTCTCTACTACTCACTTTACTACTCTCTACTTCTCTCTACCACTCACTCTCTACTACTCTACTACTCTCTCTCTACTACTCTCTACTACTCACTCTCTACTACACACTCTCTACTACACACTCTCTACTACTTACTCTACTACTCGCTCTCTATTTCTCTCTACTACTCATTCTACTACTTACTCTCTACTACTCTCTGCTACTCAGTCTCTACTACTCCACTGCTCTCTACTACTCACTCTCTACTACTCACTATCTACTACTCTACTACTCTCTACTACTCTCTCTCTACTCCTCACTCTCTACTACTCACTCTCTACTACTCTCTACTACTCACTTCTACTACTCTCTCTCTACTACTCACTCTCTACAACTCACTCTCTACAACTCTCTACTACTCACTCTACTACTCTCTGCTACTCACTCTCTACTACTGTCTCTCTACTACTCTCTACTACTCTCTGCTAATCACTCTCTACTAGTCACTCTCTACTACTCTCTACTACTCACTCTCTACTACTCACTTTCTACTATTCTCTACTACTCACTCTCTACTACTCAATCTCTACTACTCACTCTACTACTCTACTACTCACTCTCTGCTACTCTCTCTACTACTCTCTACTACTCACTTTCTACTCTCTATCTCTCTACCTCTCTCTAACTCTCTCTCTACTACTCTCTACCTCTCTACACCTCTACCTCTCTACACCTCTACCGCTCTACCTCTACCTCTCTACCTCTACCTCTCTACCTCTACACCTCTACCTCTATACCTCTGCCTCTCTACCTCTCTCTACACGCACACATATGCACATATATATATGCATTTATATATATATATATATATTTATGTGTATATATATATATTCACTGAAAAAACCATAGGTTTCAGGGGCGTTATAGTTAGCTGGACATTTCCCTCGTACAAAACCCTAGAAATTCCCCTGTTATAGTTAGTTCAGCTAACTATAACTCGCACCCCTGCAATGCACTGCTGATGACGTCACATATTACATCACTGATGACATGGTCAGTGACATCACTGATGACATCACTGATGACATTTCAAATGACATCACTGATGACATCACTGATGACATCATCTATGTGATAAATTAGTACACCCTCTCAAACCCTAATATAACTTTTGATACACCAACTCAAAATTTCAGACGGCCATTTTGAAAACCATAGATACTCCAATACCAATAACTACATAAGCACTCATTGACTCTTAGGTCTACATGCACCTCCACTCACTCACCTGTACAGTCACTCATACTTACAGTCACTCCGTACAAGACTATCATATGCATTTATATACATGTATAGACACTCACACACTGCCAATCATCCATTGAGGTACTGACACACCTAGTCAGTTGTGCAAATAATTAAACACAGTCCAATTGACTCACCTATACAGTTAAACACACTCAAGTTCACTTACTCATAAAAATACTAAAAAATGTTGACACTCTTATTCAATTACTAGTACAAGCACACACTCATCCATACAGCCAGTCCCACAATCACACACTCTCACATATAGATAGTTATTTACTCTTATACACATATACACTGTGTTTCACATATGTAGTTACTGTCACATGTACAACTGAGATATACATTCAATCACTAACACACCCTTACATACACTCACCCAACCATACAGTCCATCACAGTTGCACTCTTAAAACCATGCACCCATAGAATCATCCACTCACACATCTATGCAGAGTTACACACACCCCACCCACACATACACTCAGGCACCCATACAGATACTCAGACAACCAATCAATAACCCATAGAGACACTCATATTGCTATTCACAAAACCATGCAGCCGCTTATACACCAACAGACAGACAGATACAGACATTCACACAGTTTAGTCACTAGTCTGCAGTAAGATACATTTAATGACTCACTT